>NW_009630226.1:0-5831 GCF_000690535.1 Cariama cristata
CTTTCCAACCTAAACGATTCTACGGTTCTGTGAAATTTGTTCTTCGTGAACTCTGACAGATGGTTTTTCTCTACTGAGGCTAAATTTTTGTTGTACATATGATTTTCTAAGTGGAGGTAGACTGGAGGTTTGAATTCTGGAAAAGGCAGTAAAAATGTATTATTAGGCATTTAGAATTCATTTTTGTTCAATAAAGCTTCAGCAGTAAGCTGAATATGCTTATTAATAAAAGAAATAGCTTTTGGTCTTTGCCACATTTCATTCAATTTGTGAGAATTTGCAAAAATGAAAAGCAGGAGAAAATACAAGAAAATTAAAAAGAAAAAGGTAATAAAAAACTTTCTGACTACAAATTCCTGTTTCCTTAATATTCTTTTTATTTTTTTCAAGTGTTATCTAGTTGGCTTATAGAGCATAATTTGGATCTTTTCAAAGGTGTGTATATCTTTAAAATCTTCTTCTGCAGTAACTAGACTCTTTTTAAATAGCAAATGAGCCCAGATGGCATGTATTCAAGAAGTCTGGGGGGAAAAAACAGTAGAAAAGCAAAGTAGCTGAGCTGCTAACAAAATATGCAGATTCTCATTAGTGTAGGAATCATTACCAGAAGACTCAGAGGTAGCAAACATTGTTGTACTAGTTTTTAAAAAAAGGTGTTTGGGACTGATTTGAGAATTACTAGCAAATTCGCTACCTGGAAGATCGATTCAAAGGATAAATTACAATATGGAATTTATAAAATAGCCAATAAAAATAACCAGAGTTATATATTTTTAATGATTATTTTAAGAATTAAACTAACTACTTTAACCTTTGCTATTCAGAAAGGACACCTCAAAGATACTGTGAATACTGTCTTGAAAATATTGGTGCAGCATGCAGAAAAAGTCAAAAAGGCAAACAGCATCGAGAGTTTCAGGGAAGCAACACAGACCGGACCAGACAACACTCCCATAGCAGTGCACAAATTCCCGTCGTGGTCCCTATCTTTTTAGATCAAGAAAAATGATGACAGATCCCTCTGGCTGCCATGGTATCTAAAGCCCAACTTTGTGCATCGTTACCAGAGAGCAACCCCGTTTTGGGTTGGCGCAGCCGAGGCCAGCGCTGCAGCCCGCTCAGCACCATGCCCTGCCCTTCTGCTGGACGCCCACTCCGGCGCCCGGGGCAGACCCCGAAGGCCAGCAGCAGCACTGCTGCTCCTTAGCAGGGACACTGGGAGTTTTGCAGCCTCAACTTTCAGGACATCAGCCCCAACCTGCCCCAACATCGGGGTCTTACGATGCTGGAGGTTGCTTTTATTCTGCCCCATCTCCCTGCCGCTGGAGGAAGATGCAGACGGGGGGAACCAGGGAAGCGCACATGGCTGTGCCCCGTGTGACACCGGCTCCAGCTCTGCATCGTGTGCCCGCCTCAGGGGGCTGCGGCAATTTCTGCCAGCTGGTGACAGCCGGGAGCGGGTATCTGCCAGCTGCAGAGGTGCTGCAGCCGCACCTCCTACCGCCATGCCTTCCGCCAAAGGCACTGGGAAAGGCGAAAAAGGAAAAAAGAGAAGAAAAAGAGGAAGAGGGGAAAAGAAAACGAAAAGGGGAAAAGGGTGGTGAAATGATGAGGGTGGTGAGGCACAGGTTGCCCAGAGAGGTGGTAGATGCCCCATCCCTGGAAACATTCATGGTCAGGCTGGACGGGGCTCTGAGCAACCTGATCGAGTTGAAGATGTCGCTGCTCATTGCAGGGGGGTTGGACTAGATGACCCTTAAAGGTCCCTTCCCACCCAAACCATTCTACGATCCTATGAAAAGGAAAAGGAAGAGGAAAACAGAAAAAAAGGAAAATGGAAAAAAGAAAATTAAAACAGCAAAGGGAAGAGGGAAAAGGTGCAGCACTGCCAGGCACAGCATTAGCTATAGGCCAGTTGGGCTCCCAGCTGAGACACTTGGATGGGTTTCCCTCTAGAGCAATGAGCAAGGAGGAGGGGGCATGTCAGGGGACAAGGGGTCCTCAGGAGTCTTCTCCTGAGGAGGACAAAGTTACACCATCCCTCCTTCCCATTTTTGGGTGTAAATGGATCACATTTGTGCTGCCTAAGAGTTCTTATTACTGCAACTGCCTCCTCCTGAAAGCTGTGTGTGGAGTCCACACGTTTCATCATGTCCATCTCATCAGGATGTGAGAAAACCTATTTCTTCTCACCTAATGTGGCAAATGCTTTCTTTCAGCAGTGATCTCTTCTAACTCTTCCATGTGTACCCTGTGAACGAACAGCTTCCTTCCTTAAGGCATTTTCCAGCAATTAAAAAAACATAGAAATTAATCTCTTTCTCTGAAAGCCCCACATAATGTTTGTAAATGTTTTAGTGTGGAGGTTGTGCATTTTTCACAAAAACATGTAAAAATTAATATTTCATTACCCTTTTGCCATATGCCCTACATAAAACCAAATGAATTTAGGAAATGGTGACATTAATTTTATCTAAATTTCTCTATGACATTCATCAAATTCAAAATTAAAAATCAGTTTTTTGCACAAAAGCAACACAAACACAAGTTAACTCATCTTTTTTCTCTTTTTTTCACGGAAAAAGGAGAGATGTGAGAACTGTCTGAAAAACAGTGGGATATTCTTTTTGTGTTACCAGATTTAATTCCTAGTGAAACAAGACAGATGATAGATTTATAAATTACTTGCAGAATAAGCCTGAATCACACTTTACACAGCAGTCATGGTTGAAGACCTGGCTCACGGAGGTTTTGTTACTGACATCCAAATGAGTAAAAATTTCATACATGGTTTCTGAAGCAACGTTTTCTTTGTCTCTCATTATGCTAAGACTTGTATGTCTAAACTTACGCACATGACTGCTCCTACTGAGCTCGATGGGACTAAAGTTAAAACTAAGCCAGTGCATACTTCTTTGCATGGTAGGTGTTACAGAGCTAAAATGTTCTCATCTTGGTAGGAGAGGTTTTATGCAGATGGGTGCACAGCATGGGTCTCCAAATCTCGGAAGTTACGTGTGTGTGTAAAATCAGCCGCTTTTTTTCTAGACAGAAGGCGGCCAGTTTTCTCGCTTTTTTTCAGGTCTGTGCCCCAGAAAATCTTTATAAAGGGCTATTACAACAGCCTGACGAGGCTCCCAGTTCAATGGAAACAACAATGTACCTTAAAAACTGAGCACTCGGGAAGTTAGACCTAACTACAGTCTCACTGCAGCAGATGATACTTCGCAGAGCACTGACTGTAGAGTTGAGATTAGGAAGGATATTGATAAAGAAAACCATTAGTTCATTCTAAATAGAAAAAGACAACCAGAAAGACAAGAAGAGGTTTGGAGTTATTCTACTATAGGTATCTCAAATAAAGACGATAACTGAGCAAGAAGGGTTGCAAATACAGCTGAAAACATGGTGATAGGTTTGACTGGAGACAGTTCTCTTTGACATGCACGTGAAATTCCATTTACTCTCTATACTTTGCCCGAAGTTTCAGTTGTAGGTCACTACTGTCCAGAAGAAAATCCACAGAGGCTGGGCATTTGCTTGGTTGTTTTCTTCCATGTTTAAATTATAGCAAAGCTTTTAGTATTACAAGCAATTTTTTTTTCTTATTATTATTTTTGACTGTACATATTCTCTTGATGCTTCAATGATCAAAGGGCCCTTCTACAAAACAGGAACTCATTTCACCAAAGAAGGCAGCTGCTTTGACAGAAATTTACAGTCACCATTAGGATGTTTAAAAAGCAAACCCAGGTAGAGCATTAGGGAAGTAGGCTTACACCAAGGTAAATCATGGGGTGCTTTTAAGGGGTATGGCACCTTCCCATGGATTCGCTGCGTTTCCCGCTGTGACTGCAGAGTAACAGCGCAGGGAATGCAGGCAGGGGCTCAGACTCCTTGAGGGTCTCCTGTTTTCCATATGCCTAACTTAACATGACAGCAGCATTATGGTTATTTGCCAAAAAAAGGGTTTTCCAGGTATTCCCACCTTTTAAATATTGTTGACGCAGATTCACAGCAAAGAGGAAAATGACATGGAGAAACTTCTGTTTTGTCTTTTTGTTTACAACACAGCATGGCCTGGCTTTGCTTTGATGTCCTATTAGTGAGACTGTTTTCTCCCCTTAGCATATGCAATTATATTATCGGCACTAAAAAAACCCAAAAAACAAACCACAACAAAACGACGAGAGAAAGTGCAGATAGGTCTGGATGAACTCCATTTTATGGAGGTATAAAACTGAGAAACAGTAAAAACCTGCTTCCTTAGCTCTGTTAGCTTTTTGCTCTGTTTGCTGCTCCGCAGAGGTGGCCAGGAGTTGGGCAGCATACCAGCTCTGGCTCCTGGCCGCAGCACATGCCTGCCGGCTCGGCAGCACCCCACCGACACGGCTCGGCCGCAGCTGGTCCCAGAGCCCGGATTTACGGCATTAGCGCAGGCTTTGCGCGCTGAACTGTACTGCACCGTGGGGCACAAGTAAGTCTTTATGGGGTGATCTGAAGTCATGCAGGCGGAGTTCCCTGACCCCTTCTTTTGAGTTTTTAATTAAATTGCCTTTCCCACCCTCCTTTTCTCACCCCTCGTGCTCTCCCGGTGCGTGCACATCTGCTCGTCTCGGAGGACGGCTGGCACGTCCCACACAGCGTGCTCTTCTTAAGCAGGGCATGCTCCTGTTCAGGCTGCCTACTCAAATAGCAAAGAAAGGTCACCCCGCAGCCTGGAACAGCAACTTAATGGCATTTCTGGCAGAAGCCTTCCTCTGTGCCTGATTTCCCACACCTCAAACAGTCTAAACAGCTAGAGAGGTCATTGCAGCTGGAAATGCCCCTGAGAGCTTCTTCCTCTGCAACGACTGCACTGCGGGAGTGAGCAACACAGAGGAGGGCTCTGCCAGCTCACCCGGGGCCATGGCCACCGCGTGCCTCGAGGGCTCGCCAGCCTCCTTCCTGGGGGGCTGGAGCTGCCGCTGCAGGACACAAGCCTGCACCCGCAGATTCCCTCCTTTCCAGAGAGACTTGCAAAGCTTCCCGTCTGCTGGCAGCATCAGGGTCTGAAAAGCTCCTCAGCCGCTGTGGTGGAAATGGGCTGCATCGTGGAGGGCAGGGGAGCAGGTAGCACAGTTGGGGTTTAAAAGGGTACACAAAAACATTTACAAATTGAGATACAACTCCATGCAATTTAAAATAAACAAACAAGCAAACAAAACTGATCTCTCGCTGATGGGGCAACTGCAGACTGCTCGCAGATGTAAAAAAGGGAGAAACCAGTCTGTTGGGCTGACTGCCACGCTGTGACCATCTTGCTGATGGATCACGCTGCATCCATTTTTCCTGCCCCTTCATCTGGTTTTGCTGCTGCTAGCGTGGCGTAAAAGCTTTCAGAAAGGTGCAGGATACAGAATACTGCAAGCGTTAGCGCCGGGTGAAGGATGAAGAAGCAAAGTCTTCCTCAGCCTTTACCCCTGGAGAGCTCTGCTGGTGCCACGTTAACCCCCTGTCTGCCCAGCACCTAATGCAATACGTGCACTAACGTGGCACAGTAAATAGCTGTGAGCAATGCGCACGGTCGGTATAAATTCACACAGCTGTGCTGGCTCCACCAGCATGCCACATGAAACCAACACTTTTTAGCTTCTCTCTGAGGACAAGAAGACTTCATCAAGCCCTCTGTCTGTCTGTCTGACATTTCCAGCTGTCCTCACAAAAAAAGAGCAGCCTTTTCAAAGAGAATTCCTCTCCTGTGAATTTTGTCAGGAGGAGCTGGCGGGGAGAGAAGAGCAGCAGCCCCACGGCGGTCAGGGCCAGGCAAGGCCAGGCAGGGGCAGGCAGGG
>NW_009630227.1:0-3037 GCF_000690535.1 Cariama cristata
TGCTGCCCGTCAGCGGGCAGCCTCGGGGCAGCGAACCTCTGCACAGGGATGGGGAGGAAGGAGCCGCTCGCATCCCCCTCTCCCTGAGCTTAGCCTTGGCGTTAGGGGGTTGGGGAGAGAAAGACTTGGGAAAGTGGAAACAGTGAGAGTGAGAAATTTTCTCATTTTGGTTTTTCCAGCTCTGCCTGTTTGTAACCCCTGGGACTTATCCCTGGTATTGGATGCCAGCACTGGCCTGGGAGTCCCTGGTCCCGTTTTGCAATCTCCCGTTGTCAGCCAGCAGCTCGGGCCTTCCTGTCAGCGTCCTGACGGTCACGGGGAAGGAATGTTCCCCCGGCCGCATGGGGAAAGGTCACCATGGGCAAAGGGGATGCGGGGGCCGGGCAGGCGGCTTGCTGCTCCTGCCCCTCACCGATGAGGGCAATGCTGATCAGCACGGAGCCGAAAATGTTTTGGCTTACAGGGGAAGTTTGAAAAAAAAAAAAATAGTTCAAGAGGTTAAATATTTTCAGCAAGGCCCCGCTTCCTTTTGCAGGGCAGATCTCGGAGCAGATGCTGTGCCCAGGCAAAGTCCAGGAGGATGCGTGTGTGTTTCATCGCTTTCTTAGCTGGAGGATGTTTGCTGTTGAATCCGCTCCCAAAAGCATCTGCGTGTCTCACTAAAGCGGTGCCTGCGACAGCGGTGTCGGCCAGTTACCGCCGCTCTGAGCACCACTTGGGCTGAGCAACGCGTTCGCCTTGCGCTCGCAGCTTGTCGCTCTCCTCCCTTCCTACCCAGGGCCTGCCAACAAACCTCTCCCCTGAATCGACTCGGAAAGAAAGCTGTGACTTGCGGTGGCCGTGGGGGGATTAGCATCCAACATTAAGGGCTTAACTCCCTGGCTCATCCTTGCCAGCCGGGGGTTTCAAGTAACACCACCGTGCCTGTTTTTTCCACCCTCAACAGTTTGTAGCCTGCTTTAATAATGTCCTTTACACACCATTCTCCGGGCTGCATTTGCTAAGCTGGAGCTTGCTCCTGGTACTTTGTTTTCGGAGTCTGGCCTGTTGGTGGAGGCTCCTGGGGATGCTGGTTGTATTTATTGGGGCGGGGGCGGAGCGGAGGAAAGAGGAAGAATTTCTAGGTTGGGCTTACGAACCAAGTTTTTCAAAATTGTGCGTTTAAAAAAAAAAAAAAAAAAAAAAGATAATCTGGCCCTTCGTCTCTAGGTTACATTTGCCTCTGCTGTGGCTGAGCTCATGGAAAATTGCAGCTTAGCTCCTGTGCTCACTGCCAAGATTAGTAGGTTTAAAAACTAACCGATAAAATCTTTGTAAACTTGGAGTCATTTCTTTAAAGCCTGCTGATCCTTCCAGCTTGGATTTTGGAGCTTTCCTAGGGATCCAAGGGAGCCAAGCAGAACGACTGTATCTGCCCTGAAAATTTGCCGCGTCCCTCAGGAGCGTTGCCTTCAAATACCCCGAGGGAGGGAGGCGGCTGCTGTTCCCCGAGGGATGTGTGTTGGGATCCTTCTCCCTGTTCCTAACCAGATACACAGCACACGACGAAGCGTAACTTATAATAATCACTGCTTTTATTTTTAAAAAATTACAATAGAAAAGTACCTTTAAACATATTTCCAAAAGCGGAGTAGACAATGTGGAAGCTTCTCTCCTCTCCACAAGACAAAGTACAGGAAATAGTTTGCTAAAAGAGTTAGTCCGTCGCTTGGAAACGCTGGTATCGTTCCTTTTAGAGCCGCTCAGAGGTTTGTCTTGGAATTGATTTCTTCTCATGTCGCCTTCATCAATCCCACTTTTTACAGAAGACCCCAACGGGACAGTTTCCCATCGCGCCATCTCACCCCCCTGCACCGCCCCGGCTCCGGCAGCCGAAATCTCATCCGTCTTGTTTTGGCCCACCCACAGAATAAAAGGAAGGAGGAAGAAAAATGTTATGATGTTTAACAAGGCCACGGGCACCCTGTGTCTTCAGTGCAGCTGGGAAACCGGCTACGGCGAAGCCGGGGCAGTGTCTGAGCTGGGTGTACCCTGCAGCAGGGATGGGGAGGGGGGGAAAGGCAACGAAAGGAGAAGTTTTGCACCTCCTTTTGCAAGAAACTGAAATCTGTTTGAGGTTTTGGTCTGGTTTGCTTTGCTCTTTCTTTTTTCCAAATTCCTCCTGGAGCAAGGAGAAGGAGAGACTAGTATGTCAAGTGGTACGCTGTGTCTGTAAAGGTTACAGATACTGCCCCAAGGGTGTTAGCAGCCTCCCTTCTTGTCTTTGCACATGGAAACATGGAAATGCTACACAGCCAGCAGCCGGACCAGCATAACCTTGACCCTAAAACCCCAGTTCAGCCCAGTGCTTTGGCGTAACGGTGGGCATGTGTCTAAGCCCCTTGGCTCGCTCGGGACTCGTGCCCAACCTCGAGTAAACTGGCGAACCAAGGGTTGGTTGCTTTTTTTTCTCATACAGCAGTTTACGTTGCCTGTAACAACTTCAAGCAGTCATGGCAGGAGGAGGAGGCAAATTGTCACCTTGCTACATGTGCGGGCTGTCTCTGCCCATCCCTGATCCGAGCCGTTGTACCATGCCGAAGCTTTGCGCAGCAAGCTATTAACATAGCCCTAAGGTAAAAGAAATCACCATAAGAAAGTTTCTGATTGTCCTGCCTGGTTGTCATTTGGTACAACTGGGAAGAAAACAGTAATACTGTAAGTGTCCGCAGACGTCTCACCGACACAGCCGGAGCACAATTCCTACAATCCCGAATCGTGCGTCTCGACATCTGCACGCACGTGAACATCACGCCTTCGACATGCAGCTGGCGGGGCGGGGGGATAGAGACTCGTAATTACACGCGTTCGAAAGTCAAGCACAAAACCTGTGGTCCGACCCAGTGTAAGATTGTCCTATTTAGGAGGTTTGGTACAAAAATACTTGCTCTCATTTTGCTTTTTTTGTCGTCTGCTTTCCTATGGTTCCGTTTGAAAAGACTTTTCAAACACTACAGCAATGCCTGTCAAACCATGCTTTCAGAAGTAACACACTCTT
>NW_009630227.1:3069-4062 GCF_000690535.1 Cariama cristata
TATTATTACTAGGTATGCTTTTCGTTTTTCTTCTAGGAGAGCAGATGTGTGATAGAGGCTGTGGGAAAGTCTTGGAGGAATCCAAACTTGTGTGAGGGTTTTTTTTTTTCAAGCCTGTAATAACAGAGAGGGGTGTTAAAAATAAAAAAAGCAGCGGTGATAAAGCAGCCGCGATCTTGGGCTGAGGCGAAGAGGGAAAGCGGCTGTGGTTAATCTCTCTTCCTTCATGGGGAAGCTCCCGTGCCGCAGCGTGGGGGAGAGGGAGGCTTGTTTTGGAAACGGGGCGAGGAAGAGAGAGCCGCCTGTGCTGGGACCGTGCTCCAAGGACAGTTGTTTAACTGGGCAAGGGCACGGTGGGAAATGCCCGCGGGGAGAGCCGGGGCTGTCGGCACCCCGGGGTCAGTCGGCCAGGCAGAGGGGAAGGACCCCACTGGTCCCAGTTTGTTCCTCCTGATGGCTGTAGCCCCTGGGATTTTAGTTGAGGAGGCACCAGCTGGGAAGCGGAGAGTTAAGTTTGAGATGAGTTTTGCACTTAAGAGGAATTCAGTCTCTGTTGATCCAAGGCAGGAAGCGAGGACGGCAGCGAGATGAGATTACTGGGGGTAATTCAAAGCCGAGAGGCATTCCTCGGCTCTCGAAAATCTCGCTGCAGATAACGACGCTAAAAGCGGGGAAGGGCCCTCGGCTCTCGAAACTCTCGCTGCAGATAACGACGATAAAGGCGGGAATGGCAGAGCCATGGTTCCGTGCTGTGCCCTGGCAGGAGCAGCAATGCCACCCTGCGAGGATCAGTCCCAGGGACATGCCTGCCTCGCTGCCCCTTTCCTTGGGAGGACATCGCGTTGCCTTCCTCACCCCTCTTCCCCCCTCCCCAAAGCAGCAAAGCCCAAGGGGCCGCATCCCCCTGCCGCCGCCGGGTGCCGTGCCGCAGCCTTACCAGCACACTGTGGTTTTGCGGAGAGCACGCCAACCCAGTAGCCGCCTTGGAAGACT
>NW_009630228.1:0-249 GCF_000690535.1 Cariama cristata
GCCTTTTTGTTTTGTTTTTCTTCCCTTCTTTTTTATTTCTTTTTAAATTATTTTTTCTTTTATTTTTTACTTTACTTTTTTTTTGTCCCCGACCCCCTCCCCCCAGTTCTGACCATTCATGTGTCGGCACCGTTTATATGAAGTTTATATTGCTGCCCAAGGACTGCTCTTGGAATTTACTCTTCTGAGAGTGGACGTATTAATGAGTGATATTTCTTGTAACAAACATTCTGGGTGGAAAGAAGGAAG
>NW_009630228.1:317-2417 GCF_000690535.1 Cariama cristata
GAGGGAGGGAGGGAGGAAAGAAGAAGGGAAAAAAGAGCTTTTGCTCATTATGCAATCGATTCCTTTGTCTTGCACAGATAAAAAATGTTCGCAGAGAAAAAGCTTGTGTTGTATGGAAGAGGAAAGTTCTGCATTGTATTCAGAAACATGTCTTTTTATTCCTTATAGGGCTTGACCTTCATTTCACTTGATTGTAATTTCTTTCCAGAATCCGAAGCGCTTCCTAGACAAGGCTTTGCTTTTGTGTTTTTTTCTGACACAGAACACACAAGTGTATATAATGTATTTCCAATAGCAAAGCACTTACACCCTGCAGAAAGGAAAATGCTTATTTAGAATGTTTTGATACTTGCATGTAGCAAGATGCAAAAATAAAAAGGCATGCAATTTAAAATAGAGACATAAAGTAGTACTTCTTGAGAGCGTCCTTGAGTGTTTAGAAATGATTAATACAATGAAAGAGAAAACGTGCTTGTGTGTATATTGCCTGTTTCTTATAATCTCGCTATCCTACCACTGTGACAGTAACTGGGTGTTATACAGGGCCTGATTTTACATTTTATGTAACTAGTTATATGCTGAATGCATCTGATGTTTTTCTAGAACACACAGTCTTTAGCTGATTATTTATAATCTATCACCAACATTTTGAATCAGCAGCACTCTGAAAAAGTGAGTAACTCCCTGGTGGAACAAATACCAAGCTAATGGCTCTAAAGACTGAATAAAGAATGGGGGGGAGGGTGTGACTACACCCTCAAAGCTGCTTATACAAAAGTCCTGCATGCAATGATGTCTATTCAGAGTTTGTGGAATTGCATGAGTAAGTTGTGCTCCAAGGAGTGTCTTAGTATTCGAGAAGGTCCTCTGAGTTTACACTGTTGTTCAGCTTATGTCTGATGCTCATTCTTGTCTAATTATGGCAAGTTTTACCCTTTGATGTAGCAAAACTGCTTTTGAAAGTCTCCTAACGACACCGCAATTAACAATGAATTTGCTCGTGTTCTTGTGTTTGTATACATTTAAAAAAAAAAAAAAAGTGGTTATTTGTTCCAGGCTGAGCTTTGAAGCATAGGTTAGAGCAGAGACTGAGTAGAAAGCATCTATAAAACCTGTGCACTGTGTTGTCATCTTTGGAATTCTAGATTTAGTAGCTGGTTACTTTCTCGCCTCGTCCGGTTTGTGCTGAATGAGTTTAAGCAAACAACAGTGTTCCTTAGCAGAACGTCAGCAATGCGTGAGAAGAGAAAAAGAAAATGAACAGAAGAAAATAAATAAGCTCTCTCAAATTCCGAAGCGGTTCAATGCATAGACCTAGAAAAAAAAAATTCATATGAATACACGGCTGTTCTTAGAACTAAAGAAACTTGGCTTAAATGGGAAGCCAAAATGTATGGTATTAGAAACCAGAAGTGTGTCTTTCTGAACTTTCAGGAAATTAAACAACTCCGCTCTCAGCCGCTTCCCTGTCAGGTCTGATGCTCAGGATTCTGATTTTATCTGCCCTCCTGCTCTCCCCGAAAAGGAACAGTCCTCCAACTGTAATTAGTGACTAGCTTTTAGTGACAAAAGCTAAACTTTATGCATTTTCTTCTGAGGCTTAATATCTGTACCACTAATGTGCTCACATCTGTCAATTTGTCAATACATTGTGCTAAAGTGAAATTAGGCAGAAAATAGCTGTTAAAGTGAGTTGTCTTGTGATTGGCCCTTCTCGTGTGTGCTGTGTTTTCAGAGGCCTTTGATGCCATCAATGACAGAAGAAGGAAAGCTAAATTCTCCCCTCTCCCAAGAAAAACGTGTTTTTCTGCAAAGTTCCCCTTTGCTGAGGTAATATCTCTGCAAAGAAGTCTTTACGATTAGTGATAGCTGGCTGTCTGGACATAGCCTTAAGCTAAAACCTGTATGGCTTATTAAGTAGTCGTTGGACATGGGAAAGCTATAGGAGGAAGGAAGGGGACTGCTTGCTTTAGCATGCTGAACCCTCGGACCGGGACTGAGAGGTCAGGGAATGGCACTGAAAGCGACAATTGCAACACGCTGCCGGGAAAAGGTTTAACAGCTAGCAGAAAGGAGAAGAAAAAACAAAACAAAACAAAA
>NW_009630229.1:0-12091 GCF_000690535.1 Cariama cristata
AGGGATCGGGCCCGCCACTTGGGTCGTCGGAACCGGGGGCCGCTGCCGCCGCAGTCTTCAAATTAGTGTGTGGAACGCTTCCCGTCCTGGCTGCCTTCTGCCTTGGCGACACGGCGCCGATTCGGCCGGTCACCGCTGGAAACGCAAGCAGACCTGCCTTGCCATCGAGGTCATGCTTTCTACTGTTTGTATCAGATGCATTCAACTGACAACAGCGAACAGGATAAGTCGTGATATAGGGCAAAAAACCTACATATGTATTATAGCCCAATTTTTTAAAGTTTTGCTAAAGCTTTCATAATAAACATAGCCGTTCATTAGTTCCTATTGAATATTTATGAGACAGTGTCTGATGAAAGTATGTTTATAAAAAAATTACATAAGTGTGTACCCACAATACTTCAAAAAGGTAGCTTTACTGAAACTAATCGGCTAAGCTCATTTTTCAGCTGGTGATTTATTAGAATTGTTACTTACTGTGGTACTTAAAGTCAAAATAGAGTATCGAGACATTTTAATTTTAGGCTTTTCTATAAAATTAAGTTTACTTTGAAGAAATAGTAGCTAAAATATTACTGAATATGATAGAGTGAAAGAGAATTAACAACTTTATTTGAATGTGGACACTCTGAAATCAAAGCTCAAGTAAACATTTAAAGCAAGTATGAAAAGTATTGGAAGGATATTCCAAATTAGGAACACAACGTATGGTTGAATATGTATTTGCAAGGTTCTGTGTCTTTCCTAAGTGCAGATTTCATAGCTCTGCCATTGCCTTCTGACAATGAAACTTAATCTGCGTTAATTTGTTAATACTGACCCTGGTCTCTCCAGCGTGAGCAAGATGATGATCTCCTTAGGATAACATAGTCGGGAAAACAGGAACCTCCTCCTTAGGAGCAACAACTGCTGCATCAAGATGCAAAGTCCTTGCTCTGCCGCGGTCTGCCTGGCAGTTGCTTTGGCAATCAATTGCCATCACTCACACCTGTTCCAAGGGGCTATGGAATTGCTGTAAAATGGCTCCATTTAGCAATGCTTTACATGCCTGCGTACATGAACACCTCTGCAGTAGAGGCAAATTATTTGAAATTAGACCTGGACAAGCGCCGCTTGGTTTTCCTTCTTTGGTAATTTACACAAGTTTCCAGAGTACTGAATTTCATACTTGATGCCACTGGAGTGTTTTAGAACATGTATCATAGTAGTCAGCTCAAGCAGAGTGAAAGGTATTCAGTATAATATATTTTTTTGGTAATTTTTCAGAAAAATATGAGTATCTGCTTCTTATTAAATTTCCTTCACATAAAAAGATTGGGCTTTTTCCCTGGAACAAAATTACCTCTGAAGATTACTATTGTAAGCATTCATCTACCTACACTACAGTGGCTACAGTAAGAAACCGAAAGCCTCAGGCAGCTTTGTACCACTCCCTTGGGACATATTTGTTTGTCCCGATAATTGTTATTGGATTATTGATGCAGTGGTCCTTTCTAACTACCAATATAACTGTACGTTTAGTTCTGATTTTTGCAGTTTATAGCACAAGTTCTGTACTCCTTTGAGCTTACTAAAATTTTGAGAGTAAGAAAATAAAAATACCTGTTTTATTGTAGTTGAAGCAGCTCTTCTCCATTTCTCTAAAGGCAAGTTAAAATTTGAAGGGCAAAAGAAGGGTAATTCTCTGAATGCAAAGCATGGCAATGGCAACTCCTATGTAAGGACTACAAGTGACATACCAAAGAATACACTACAGCTTCGTAAGAAGCAGAGTTTGGCAGTGGACTGAGGGTTATTAGGAAATACAGTCATGGTAGTACTGCAGGGGCAATAAAAACCTATTGCGAAAAGTTGACCAGCAAAAATAATGCCGTAGGTAGAGTTTCAGGATTATTTGTGCTAACCTGCAGTATTTTCCTTTTGAAGAATGATGTAATTCTCAAGTTTTCTTGCTTCTTCCAGTAACTAGATTGGGAGTGAGGTGTTTGTTTTAGTGGAAAGGGTTATAGGAAAGAGTTCTTCTGCCATACACAGATGTCAGAGAACATTTCTTCTTGGCAAAGAAAATGGGGAAGAAAAAAGACTAACAGGGCTACATAAAGCATGCTATAGAAAAATCTGTGTTCTAGAAATGAAATCTGAAAGGCTAACGAAGTTGTTTAAAAAAACAAAAACAAATAAAAAAATACAACTCCCCAAACTCCTCCAGGAATGCCAAACGAAAAAGCTCCAACAAAAACAACACATTCAAATGAAAAAGCATTTTTTGCATTTTTCAAGTGTTTTGATGAACCACCATATTATTATTAGGTGAATATAGAAAACATCAGACTAGTTTCCAAACTGAAATATCAGAACAGAAATTTAAAATTACACTTGACCAACATTTTTTCCATTTGTATGTTTGCTGTTTTGCAGGGTAAAGTTTAGACAAGCATTACTAGAAAAACAGTTGCTGGAGAAAAAGGAACTGGCCCTTCAAGAAGCACGTGAAGAAGGGGAAAAAGAGAAATGCCTTGACGCGCTCCGACAGCAGGTGGCTTTATTTCCTGTATATGGTATTTTCATATACGGTAATGATGCAAACACATACTGTCATATTATGTGAAAGATAAAAAGAATAATCCATCAAAGGCAAATAAATGAAGAAGTTAGAATGCACTTTTGGTCTGGCTTTAACAGTAAGTCTGTCATGTTATAAATCCTATGTGCTTTATAACGCTGACAACAGGAACATTAAATCGCACTGTAGAAGCTGTTGATATTTGAAAATAGACACTATTTTTTCTGGGGGTTGGATGTGATTTCTCTCTTTTTTTTTTCCTTTTTTTAATAATCTTAAGTCTTCCTTGAGTCCTAGGCAAGATTTATGAGTAATTTAAATTCTTTTTAAATTCTGAAAACTTGCAGACCTTGGATGACTTCTCTTCAGAGAGACATTTAACTCTCTGTGAAACTTTTACACATTATTTTAAAAAGGACATCCCAGAAAATACTTGCTAATGTTTGTCATAGTAAATGTAGTCTTATTTGGTTTTTCCACTGCTGACTTTTGAAGAAATAATTTTACCTTCCTTTATATTTTTGTATCTGATGTCCTTGTTTTTTCCTCCAAAGATTAAAAGCAAAAATCTGGAGTTCTCATTCTTTACACTCCAGGAACCGCAGCCTAAATGTGTAGCCAAAGGAAAATAAGGAAGGGAGAAAGTGTGCTTCTTAAATCTTTTGATTTTGGATAATTTAAAAAGCACTAGTGCAGCAGCTTTCTCCCCGGGACTACCTGTGATTAAAAATACGGTATTTGGTGCAGCCTTGACCCTCACCTTCATCATGTCCTTTGCCTTCAGGATTAACCATGCCAGTACAGCGTGCATGCCAGTGAAATATTTCCTTAGTCCCTCGTGGACTGTTTGTGGCCTTATAAGTGCTTTCACTTCAGCATTTGGGTGTACAAAGTCACGAAGAAACAAAAATATAACAGAGGTCAAATACTCCAAGCCGTCTTCTGTGGGAGAGCTGAGCATAACTGGAAAAAATAAACCTAAGGGATCGTTGGTCTGTTATTTCAGTCATCTTTTAAACTGTTGAACTTTACTTTTAATAATCTGGTTCAATTAAATATTTCGCAGTATTAACAATGTTATTTTAGGTTGTCAATGCATTTTTAGTAATAACTCTATTACATCTTTTCTAAATTACTGGTTGAATTGCATTGTCTTTTGCGTCAGATTTTACAAGAGGCTAGTTGAGGGTCACAATCTGTTGATCTCTTCTGACTGACCCAATTCTCTTACCAAAGTAGAAAATGCTTCTAGAATGGCCTTTGACCAGGATGGTAGAGTTCCCACTTCGTTACATTTTTCTGGCCAATATTTATTCTCTGTGTTTCACACTAATGAAATACTGCTTCATAAAATATGCCCATTGATTGTACGTGGAAAAAAAAATAAATCTGTAGTAAAGTCATCCAGTCTGTATATTTTGACAGCCTGTAAATGCAAAGACATTTTATTAAGAGATGGAAAAAAAATTATCATACACAATTTAATTTTTTTTTTCTGGTTTTAGCCATTCAGATAGTGTCCTGCCTTTGATTATTTTGCTCATTCATCTTTCTGTATTTTTAAAAGTAGCATTAGCCTATATCTGAATATTTTAACACAAAGAAAATAAGCAATGAAAAAAGGTTGACTGTTGCACAATATACTGTCTGAGACAATCTTGGATACTGATCTAGCCACAGGAAATTGAACAGTTAAAACAGACGCACTTAAGAAAAAACGCAAAGAATTATGTCATCGCTCAATGTTGTTGCCTATGACTCTGTAAAAATTGTGAAGTACTGATCTGGACATCTTTGTTTCCATCTGAAGAGAAAGAGGAAAGTTTGGACTTCCAGGAATTGTGGATATTGCTAAATTACGAATCTGCTAGTTCCTTTTGGTTACTGGTTTTGAACGTCAGAGCTCATGTCAATCTCCGCTAGAGCGCCGAGGATGCTACTGCTTCTCTCTTATAGCATCCTTGCTGAGCCGAGGCCTCCTTCGCAGCCAGGACCACACACTGTTGTCACAGTGCAAGGATCAGTAGTGCACAGATTTGGGAAGTGCTGTTTTGTGGTAGCCTAAAGCCTAGCATAAGCTTAGTTCCTACCAGGGGTATGACGAGGTAGCAACGTAAAGTCTCTCTTCATGGAAATGCCCTCCAGTTTTCAAGTTTATATTTTCAAGGACTGACAATTGGCTTTCACAATATGCAGGTTATTCTGTGTTCAGCCTGCCCACATGGCAGGCAATTCTCCACTTTACAGCAGTTCTGGGCATGCACAGCCCTATGTTAAGTCCAGCCAGTTATATCGTCTCGGATAGGAAACAGGAAAAAGATCTCCCTGATTATTATTCTCTGTCAAAGTGGTTTTACTCTGGATTCAAGTTTTAAGCTTTACAACTTTTATATATGGATACAAGGTGGTTTAAGACAACTTTTGAAATTTTTAAATTGGAAAATTTAAATTGGAAACAATCATCTAACACACCAGGTAGATGACTGTGTTCTCAAGGGATGTGTTATTGGTAATAACCTATTCTCACCTTAGTTCTACAACAATAGAGTAATTCTTATTTTCATGTCACGTATTTTAGGTTGCTGTTGTTGCAAAATTAGACCCAGCTAGAGTAGCGGCCGATACGGTGGCATCAAAAGCTCGGATGGGCATTGGAACCAAGGAAGAGTTTGATTTTCAGAAGCCACTGTTCAAGTTGCATACATACAGTGAACAGCAGGTAATTGTCTGTGATCATACTATATTGTATGCACGTGTATCTTAATAGCGATATATGATAGTAATATTAATAATATACCCTCAATAGCACTATTAACAATAGAATATAGAATATAATGTGTGTAAAAATAAAAACTTTAGGAGTAATAGGTGAGGTAACCTCTCTGACCCAATGTAGATGCTGGAGGAGCACAAGAAGAGCGGACAGCAAAGGTCCGTTCAGGTCCAGGGCAGGACTCCTGGGCTCTCCCTGAACAGCATCTCCCATTGCCACCGCTGGAGAGAGGATACTGGGCTAAGTGGACCATTGGGCAGTTGCTGTGTTTGCTAGGCATCTTGACTGATCTGTTTGCTATTTTTTATTTTTAAAACTTACCCCTTTTACATTTTTATGCATTTATTTTAAAAAGTGCCTCCTTTTCACCTGCTCCAGTTAGAGTTGTAGTAAGTATTTGAAGTGAATTGACTCAACGTAAAAGGTGTCCTGACTGTATACAAAAGAGCTATGTCACAGGTAACTTAATTATGGGGTATTCCTTTTTTCTTGGAAGATTATGCACAGCACAAATCTCGTCATAAGCTGAAAATTAGTATCTTGACTATCCTTACGCTATTGCTGGATTGAAGATCAGTTGGGATGTGACATGCAAGGGCTAAAGGAGAAGAAACCAGTGAGGAGTAAATGAAGCAGGAAACCGAAGTAACTATGCTCCTGTTTTCAGGTCACTCAGATTGCTGAGGACAGTGCTAGCTCGATTTCAAATGGAATTAAGCAACATAGGAGAGGATTTTTTTGATTCCCTTACTGTTCCCCATCTGCTCAGTCTATGCATTTGAAATTATTCCCACTCTGGAATTTGAAAATTATGTTTACAGAAAGAGAAGTGCTATGATATAATTCTGTGGCATAAAAGCATTCTTTTAGCACTGAACAAGCTGAAATTTAACGATGTCTATAACTAAGCTTGTCCAGCGCTTCTCATTTTAAGACATTTTAAAGCTTCTCAGTTTGGTAAAGGGGAGATGTGGTACAAGTGATGTAGTTTTTGTTTGGCTATTAAAATTTACCCAAATCTGACTGATGCATGAGGTTCTGAAAAGTCTTAGCTTCAAAATGCTTCAGAGCATGTTCGGACATGTGTATTTGGGATCAGTTCCTGAATTCTGAGAATATTCTTCCCATTTCGACTCCAAACAGGTTTTGGCACTGCTCAGACTGCAATAGGTGATTCGTGCCGAGCACACGAGCGTGCTCTGTCCCAGAGCTGCAGGGGCTATGGGTACCGTTCCCCAGGGCTGGTCCTCCCAGCAGCTCTGGGCACTGCGGCAGGCGATGCTAGAACTGAAGGCAATGTGAGTGACACCCTCTCTTCGACTTTCGGTGCTCCCCCGCTGTAGCCCAGGGAAGAAGGATTTGAAAGAGGCTTACAAATTTTGTCCAATAATCTTTTGGCAAATTTTAGAAGTAATTTCGCTGGGCATTAATTGTTGTTATGTAAAGTGGAAGTGGTACTGCCATGTAGTCACAAGGCAATGCTGTGAAAAAAAATCAGGAAGGCGTTTGAAGCACTCAGATTCCATAGAAACAAAGAGGAAAGGATTAAAGGTCTTGTGCTGAAAGCAGGGCTGTATTGACGGAGAACATCAGAGAAGTCAGCAACTCTTCAGTGAGTAGGCTGAATTAAAAGTCACTTGGATTCTCATCTACCCTCTGAGTTTTGCTGAGGAATGACAAGCAGGACTCTTTGTTAAAATAGTCTGTGATCATTAATATTAAAAAGGATGTTATCGAGATATGTGCAGTGAGGTAAGGCTTGTTCACTGTAGTTTCTCTGCTTTTGAAGGCTTCATTTTATGACCGTAATTTTGTCTGTCTTTTAAAACTTTTACATTACATCCACAGATAACCTGTAAGATATACTGTGTGTATGAGGAAAGTGTTGTTTTGTTTCTATTTATCTTCGCTGTTGTTTATTTTAACAGATCATTTCTGACCCTAGACTTCATGTTGAGCTAGCTCTTCGAGAAGCTGGACTTCATAAAACACTTTATGCAAAAGAGATTTTACCAAAAATTCCTCCACTGAAGCTTCCAAGAAGAGATACAGAATCTACAGCTTTTAAAATGTAGAGCACCTCTCATATCAGGAGTAGAGAAGCTTCAGGCGTATTGTCTGGCCTATAATGTGAAAACTTTAAGTAAATTTCCCTTAGGCTCTGTCATAGGACTACTTAGTTCTCAGTGTGTGCAATCATTCAAAAAAACCAACATGCCTTTCTCATGCAGTGCTGCCGCATTTTACACCTGCGTTGGCGAAGGTTGTGTAGAGGCTTGGTGGGTGTAGGCTGTTGTAGTTTCATTTCCCCCATCCCTTTTTAGTGGGAGATGGGACGCCTGGGCATGAAGGACTCCTACGGACACTACAGGCCATCCTGGTGTACAGCGTCTTGAGTAGGAGCTCTGGTTTTTAATTGGCAGCATAAGTCCAAAATAGCTTTGCAGAACAGTCACTTCAGATTATATTATGATACATGAATACATCCCACAACTTCCATTCCAGGTTTCTTGAGAATTTGATTCTTTTAATTATAAAATCTTCATTATCATGAATGCTTCTATTATTCCATGCTTATTATAAGAAGAAACTTAACCTTTGTCTATATTTAGAAACCAATTTGCTGCATCATATTTACTGCAAACCAGTCATGCAATTTCAAATTGCAGATTAGTCTTTCAATATAAATTAGAAATAATGTTTCAGATCTGGGATCTTTATTTTGGAGCTGAAACTACTGAATATGATTCTACTAAATGAAAGGGAAATTGATGTCATTTCATTTTGTAACTGAGTATGTTTCCAAGCCTTACATAAGATGAGTGTAAAATGTATGCAAGCAAGTTACAATTAGCAGTTTAACTGCAAATTTTGAAGGATGATGAATATCAGAACGATCTGACCATCCATAGCTCTGCATCTAGATAATTATAGGAACTTCATTAATGTAATATTGTAATGCCTTATAGGTGTTAGTGGATCATGTACAATGCCTTGTGAAACAGACAGTAATTCCTCGCTGCCAAAAGGAGAAGTTGAGGACCAGGGTAGACGAGAGCCCTGCCTGTGTTCTCCCAGCGGAGCCGATGGAGCAGGTCCAGCAAGCACCAAGAGAGTGGTTTTACTGCTGGCCGCTATATGCCCCCTCCTTACTTGGCACAGCCAACGGGCCCTCTTCTCTTGACATGTTCAGCGACTCTACATCGAATGTTTTCCAATCAGAGACGAGCAATGCTGCGTTTTCACACCTCAAACTGATAGTAACGTTGGCAAAATCTTGTAGCGTAAGCCTGATGTCAGCAGATGTCTCCGAGCACCTGGGGGAGGGAGGTTTGCACGCTCGAACCCGCAGGCCAGAGCAAAGTCAGAAGCAGACGGAGACTGGAACAAGGGTGCCAGAAAGGCAGGGGAAGAGCTGGTGCGACAGACTCCCGAGAGCGAGCAGAGTTTAAGACCAGTAGCAACATAATCTGAGTATTGAAGCTAAGTTGTTTTAATGGGGGGGAGAAACGCTGCAGAGACTGCCCAAAAGCCGTGGGAGCCGTATGCCTTCTGGATTTAACTTTTGCGTGTTTGTGCTAAAATTACAATTCTGTGTGTATTTGTGCATTTTATTTTGGTATCTCATTTGGGGTAACTCATAGTTTTTAAAGCACACTTTGCCAGCTTCACAACTTGTTGGGTGTTCCTGTAGGGGAGAGCAGCATTGCTTTTCTTCTCTTTTGGAGACCAGATTGGCTGCTAGACTGCTTCCCAGAAATGGAAGATCCCAAACTTGAGGCAGATTTTTTTTTTTTTCCTTGCCTTTAAAAGCAGATCTACAAGATAATTTCGGTAGTGCAAAATCTTTTCAGATTGTAGTTGTCTTGTCATCTTTTATAAATACCAAGACATTTACGAAAAAAAGAAAGTTTAAATGAAGCAGACCTTTGTTCTTGAAATAAAGGGCACTGATCTTTAGGCAGTGTCTTGTGATTGTCTTCACGCCTGTTGTTTCTCAGGGAATAGACTGAGTAGAAGTCCGCTTACATCAATGAGTCTGTGCCAGCTCACTGCAGCTGTGAATTGGGGCTTGTTATTGATGCGCTGAGGCCAGAATGAGGATGTGTAGAGGGATTTTTGTGTAAGATTGGAGCATGGAAAACATGCAGGTCAGTGAAACTGGCTTCAGGTATTTTGCTAAGCTAAACCAGAGGCTGCAGTGGCCAAGACCACTCCGGCAGAGCGCCTCCACCACCCTCCCCGACCTGGCCAAGCGCCTCTCTTCCCTGCTCCTGCGGGAGGGTGGTGGATGTTTCGCCTCACTTCGTTGTCCTCACCTTAGCACTGCTCACCAGAGATGATCAAAACCCTTCAGGAAATGGGATGCTGTAAGGACATTTATTTTAATGATAAATGCTTTCTACAATTTTTTTTTTAAAAAAAATAAATTCTGCAAGTTATTTTTGTACAAACGTGTATGAAATTCCTTGCACATAAACCCAGTAATGTAGAAAATGTTAATGGGAAATAGACTTCTCAACCAGCATCTCTTGCAGCCCTACTTTGTTGTGTTTGACTCGTTAAGGGTAACAGTTAAGAATTCAGCTATCCTTTACGCCAGTGTGTGAAGCGTATGCAGTTTGACTAAGAATCTGTTTTTTTAAAGCCTGAGAAAAACTTCTTTGTGAAAATTAAGTTATTCGGCTTCAAGATATTCTACTTATATGTGAATTTTGGTAGTCAGAAAAGTGGCTTAAATGTTAAACAGTGCCTGAAAGTCGAGTACCCAACTGGTGCAAGATCAGTTGGTGCGATATCCAGCTGTTGCAGAACACTTAAAACTTATGTGCATATAAGCTTATATGCATATTTATGTGTGTATTTATAGAAAAAGGAAAACATAAGTGATTGTAATGCCAGTTCTGACCCCTCTGAGAATAGAGGGGGCTTTGCGGTAATGGTCAATATCTTGAAAAAGACCTCACCAAGGACATGAGTTCTGAGCTCTGTAAACTATTGACTCGTCTGAAACCCTTAAAGAGTGTTTTAAGGGTTTGAAAGTGCAGCAGAAAAAACATTTGACAAAATAATCGTTAAGCAAAATAAGAGAAACGAGTATCTTCACTGGACAATGTTCTAGAAAATAGAGAGTTCACTCTCTCCTGCAAAGTTAACGAGCAGGACTGTGTTTCTATAAGCTACGGCAGAGTAAACCTCGCCTATCAAATTAGGCAAAATGTTAACATATCATATTTCGTTTCCTGGAGTGGTTTTAAATTATTTTCACAAAGGACTTAAGGTACATTGCTGTTAGTATGGAATTTTCTTAAGTGGAGTTTGGACTTAGCAGAACTGAGTCTGGTTGGCCGGTTAGATTGCATGTTAAGTGACTGGAGTGATTTTGTTTCTGTCCCGGGAGGACACTGGCTCCTCTCCTGGGATTCCTCCCCTGTCACATTGATAGCCGAGCCTCAAAACTGCCATCTTGGAATGAAAACTGGAAACCCATCTCCTTTTCTCGTAAAAAGTGGAGTTTGCTTTTTCATGGCAGCAAACAGAATGTATCCCAGATCAAAGTGCTGGTAAGTTGTTGGAGTGGCTCAGGGGGACCATGAGAGGGGGTCCCAGCGCCGGGGGAGCCCACTGGGGGAACCCCCGAGACGGCCCCGCTCCGCCACCATCCCCACACCCCGAAAGGCACCTCTGCGGGCGGGAGGAGGCAGCGTGACAACAGGCAGTGGGGCGACAAGAGGGACGCCAAGAGAAACCGGCATGTTTGGGAGGCAAATGGAGCTGTACCCGAGTGTGTGGAAGTACTTCCCGGACCGGAGGGGCCCTGAGGTTGCTGATGAAGCAGATTTTAGGATGCTGACCGGAGAACGAGTACCTCGGGGATAGCCCCTCAGCATGTCTGTAAGTACTTGTAGACTTACATGTTTCGGGCTCTTAATATCGTTAATACCTTAAGATCCTCTCCCGTGTTTTTTGATACATTAAAGTTTTGTTTACCAGAACTCTTAAATCCTGTAAGTTATTGTTCCAAAGGTGTCAAAATTCATTTGGAAAGCAAGCTTGTTAGTGAACCTTAAGAACTGGTAGTGATTTCGGTGGGAAATTCTTCAGGCTGTAGGTGACCCTCCACGAAACCCCATCCGCTCAACCCAGGCGTAGGTTAGTCTCTTACAGCTCGTGGAGACACTTACAGATGATTTGCTGGATCGTTGATGTGTGCTGATTAGCAGATGAATGTGAAAGATGCAGTCCCTGGCAGTTAGGTGAAATCAGGTCAAGGTTATAGCAGTAACGGGTGCTCCCTGTCCCTTTCCCTCTCAAGGGTCCCTGTATGCCCGTGCCCAAACCTGCCGACCGCGTGACGGGGGCGAAGCTGCTCCTGCTCGGCCGGGACGGTCTGCGCAAGGTGGGCTCCCCACACGCCGGCCTCTTGTGTTCAAATACTCCGGTACCTGTCAGGTTTTGACAGATCTTTAATTCTTGTAGGAATGAAAGTCTGACTGGCCTTCCTAACAGCAATGACTAACAATAATGGTCACAAACGCGGATTAATTTTGCACGTAATTTACTTAGGTTTTGGCTTTACACCAAATGCAAAGGGATCTCCTTCCTAGAGGATCGGTGTGGGCAGGAGTGACCCTAACGGGACAGTCTTTTACGGCCACTGGAGACGGGAGCGAGGAGCGTGCAGTTCAGTAACAGTCTTAATTTCTGTGCAAACTTTGGCTGGAGCTCTCCTTGGGTGTGCAAGTGCGTTGGTG
>NW_009630230.1:0-14988 GCF_000690535.1 Cariama cristata
CCTGTTTTAAGAGCCGGCCCAGCCTTTAATGGTGACATGCACTCCTGTGAGGCTGGAGAAAAAGCACAAGTGAATGCAACGCAAGAAATGTTGTAGAATGGACTTTACCCTTTTTAGCATTTCACTTAGGAATGTGTCTTGCTGACATAGATTATAGGGTCATTTTATTTATACCATTCAGTGCCATGTAGGCTATCATTGTTATAAGTGTTGTCTGTCAGTCACAGTGTGGTCTGCAATCTTTTGAACTATAAATACCTGGAGGGGTACATTACAATGAAAATGGAACGGGCACCAAAATATCATGCAAAATGTGATTTTAATTTTTTTTCCCTTTGATATTTTTATGAATAGTATAAATGCATTGTTGAGCAGATGATATTAATCTCATAAAAAGAGGGAATGAAAACCAGTAAGTACTGCTTTCATCTCTAGTGACAGTGAACAGAAGTGGCTGTAACATGCCTAGAACCTTTCCTCATATATCCATTCTGTTTGGATCATCTAATCCATATGTAAGTTCAGGGTGAAAGAGTATAAAACACGATTGTGCCTCATTCTTACTAAAGAATGCAACTTTCTGATCAGATTTGGCTGTGATCTGATAAAATGTAGTCCTAGAACATACTGGGTTAATGTAAAATTCATAATTTTTCTGTCTGACTTTACAGTCTGATGGGAAATCTGCTGAAGGATATGACAGTAGGGAACTGATGTGGAAATACTTTTCAGTAAGAACAAAAGTCTATATATTTATGCTGTATTTTCTGTGTTTGCTCTTTTTGTGTGTTCTGGTTCACTTTTGTTTACCTGTAAAAAAAGAGAGATGAAAAAACTATTTATATATCCAAAACAGTTCTTGAACATTGCTTGTACACTCCTGCTTTCTTCTCAGAACATGCACCTTACGTGCCCTCTCTGTGGAGCTGAGTAGTGCTATTGAAGATGGTTGTTTCTGAAAGGATGGATGTTTCTGAAGATAGGTTTTGATACACCATAACAATCAGATTACAAAGAAAGGGTAAAGTTTGGATATCCTTGTTTATAGTGCTGTTTGAAGAGACATGTGTAGGGTGAAAATAACTATTTTAATAGTCAAAAGCAGGCATCGGTTTAAACAGTCTAGTAGCTAATCTGATGGATATGTTGTGCCTACTGATCACCCTAATCCATAATCAGTTTTGGATGTGCATCAATTCAAATGCTGCTTATTTAGGCTATTGGTTTTTGGAGAAGTTTTTTAGCCTGCATAGGTAATTATTCAGAAATCTGTTGCGCACTGTCAGACTGTGAAGGAGCTGGTAGGCATTTGCAAATTCTGTATTCAAGGAAAGATTTAAAGGATCATCAAAGCAGAAAGCACACAATATGCTGATTTTCAGAAGAGGACAAACTATTAGAAATATCAGTTTCATCTTGATACGGCAAGAGAACTTTTTCTCAAAAACTGAAGAAAGCATGGTGTACACCAACCCGAAATCAGACTGCTTAGAAATTGGATTTGCAGATGCTACCTTTTGAGACAGAGCAAGCATTTTCTTTCAGAAATCCATACATAAACATTGAAATCATATAAATACAACTTAAGAGTCTTTAAATTTAGGACAGAAAGAGATGAGAAAAATTCTCTTGGAAAACATTTAAGCAGGTGGGAATTAAAGCAGCATTAAACTGATGCTATTCAAGAAATCCACCATCCAGCCCAGGAAGACAAAAGTTTAATAGGTCTCTTTTCAGACAATAAACAGATCAGAAAACATGGGAAGAAAACCCTTTAAAGCATTCCTGGGATGTGATCGTTATTTCTTTAATACAAGGATTGCAAAATTAGTATTAGATCTGGGGACAGGCTGAAGACTCAGCAGGGGGAAACAGTGAACACACAAAAGGAGTCCCAGAGGGTTTTGTTGTAGACACCTTAGCTGATTTGTCTCTGCCTTGTCTTCACAACCAGTACAGGCATCTTCTAAATAATTTTTTGTTTAGTTGATGGATCACTGCATTATAAATATCAGGAACCCCTGCCACTTTAAACTGACACTGTTGCTTTGACTTTGGAGCTATCTTTGCTGTGTATTGATGGAAGGAAACATTAAAAAAAAATCTGAGAGATGTTTAGATTGAAAGTTTCTCTCATGCAGAGTACTCAAACAGTTGTATAAAATGAAAGGGTACCAAGTTGGGGAAAATATGCCCAAACTTACCTCGCTGTTGCTGCAGCTGCTCCTATTGCTCAGGCACACCAGAAACAGAAGCTGGAAAGAGTTATGGGAGGAAGGGAAGAGAGAAGATATGTGCATAGGTAAGAATGGGAGCTAGGAGGCCAAGGCAGTGTGTGCTGGTTTTCATTTGCCTTTTAGTACCACCTAGAAGCTGACAATGATTGCAGACTTTCATTTGTATAGCTTGTCCTGTGTCTGATTCATCAGGACTCATTGTCCTTCATCTCTCTATTAGGGTGTCTTATGTCCCCTATTCTGTTCTTTAACTTCCTTTTGTCATCTCTTACAGCTTAACCTTTTCTTTAATCTCAGCGTTGGCTTTTCTTTGTCTTAATTTATCTTTCTTTTCCCAACCTGGGTGTCCCAAGGTGTGCTGGGCTGTTGATCATGTGTTCATCTAGATGCCATCAATACATGCCATTCTTACAGATCTTCCTGTCCAGTTTGTTCCTTCTGGTTTTTCCACATGCAGACACTCCCATTCATTCTCCATTATGCCAATTTTAACATTTCTATTGAAGTTCTCTACAATAATACTTCAGAAGATTTTCTGTTGTTGTTGTTAGGATGTCACACTTTAAAGTCAAATATACAGCATGACCCCCAGGGAGTGGAAGTTAAGATCAAGAGGATCAGCTTTAGAGATTACGATAATCCTACATGTGAATACATGTGCTCTAGCACAAATCAGTTACTATGCTGGCAGAAATCTGGAGAGCTAGAAATTTGGAAAATTTGAAACATTATATCCTGATTAGACTACATATAATCTAACTCTCCAAAACATATTCTACCACAAATACTTTCTTTGTTATCCTCCCATTTTAATTCAGAGATAGTATTTGAGGAATGAATTTACATTCAACATGAATAAAAATACCAGAATCTAGACCTCACTGGGGAAAAAAAAAAAAAAAATTAAAAAAGCTGAGGTAGTATCTTTGATTCTAAAATGGAGTAGGACTCTTACATGTGAACTAAATATAAGAAGATATGATTTTGGTACTGTAAAAGGCAGCAGTGATTGAGACCACATCTGAAATACGGTGAGCAGTTCTAATCAGCTTATTATAATAGAGGTATTAAGGAAATGAAGCAGCAAAGGAAAGGGTAGGAAAAGGCATTCAGAATTGAGACTCAAGGATTTTAGTTATTCAGAAGGTTAGAAGATCAAGGTTCAAATTCTTTAGAAAGAGAAGATTAAGGAGAGACCTTAACCAGCTATGCAATGAAGAAACTGGGGAGGAAATTGATACAAGATTATTTAAGCTGGTGTCAACTTGAAGAACCAGGCAGAAAAAGCTTAAGTCAAGGAATACAGATTGCTTGAGGAATTCAAGATGAACTCGTTTTCAGCTAGAATAATTCATAAACAACACGGCAGTAGGAGACACTTTTAAACGATGTGTGGTGCTTTCATAGATACTCTGCTTAATGGATTCATTGATAGCACTTTCTTAAAATAAATAGAATCCAAAAAAACCCCACCCACTTTCCAGAAAAAAGGATAGTAATTCTGAGGAAGCAGAGAACAAAAGATAATATGAAAGATAATGTTAGTTCTTAAGGTTGCACACATGCCATGCATACACACACACGTTTCATTGCTCTCTGTGGTTTCTCACTTGGACCCTTGTGCTGCTCATATTAACCAGGACAAATAGAATTATTTTATCTTTCAGCTCTGTCATAAGGCTTGTTATATTTAGTTTTGCAAGATTTTATGCCATAGAGTCTAGCAATTAGTATCTTTTAAAAACAGAGTAAATATCCTGAATGTTAAGAAAGTAAAAATATGACCTGTGTTACAAGTTTTGGAGACTTCTTTATTTTTTTTTTAAGCTATTGTTAGGACTGTTGGGAGTTTTTTAAAACTCTGGTTTTACTCAGGATTTCTGTACACTGAAGATTTGCAAGAATACAAAAATTTTGTTAATTTTTGATTAGGAAACACAACTGAAGGACTTAAGTTATAATCTGTGCATGTGAAACTGGCCATGTTTGATACGTAGTGAAGCACTGTTAGATCCATTCCAGTTCCCTTACTCCCTTTATGTTCATTGAGGTTTTTAGTTCCTTGTTCTTTGACTCAGAAGAGCTTCTGTTATTTCTGTCTCCCTGAGTTGTTCAGAGGTCATTCAGCACTAAGGAATCTGGTGGAGAGTTGCTTCTTTCAATTCTGTGTTCTTGCTGATGCACTGAGTGAGATAAGCCTCTGAACTGGAAGATCTTGCACAGAGCTATGAGTCACAAGTATTTACATGTGCAAGTGATTCTTTTTAACTAGCTGTATGCGGAGATGATAGAGCTAATAAGGAGAAAACAATTTCCTTGTCTGTTACCTATGTAAGTTCTCCTTGACTAGGCAAAAGTGCCCTAAAATGGCTTTAGGTATGTGCACCAAATTCTGCTTACATAGTGTTCAATATTTCTGTCAGGAATTTCTTCTGAACTACAAATGCATTCAGTCTGAGGTATCTAGAACACTTTGGAAATCTTCATAGATGTACTTCATTTGTGATGGACGTGTGTGGGAGTTCCATATGTCCTTCAGCCTAATCACAGAACCTGTTTGCCAAGCTGTACGTCATCAACACACTTCAGGAAAATATCTAAAATCCTTTGTGTTTTTTTTTTTTCTCCTCTCAGACCAGAATTGTATGAAAGAGAAGAGTTGTTTGTGGAAAACTAGGATGTTTTGTAGCCCTGTCTTACATAAAGAGATCATCAGTTAAGAATGCTTTGAAAATCGAATTAAAAATATTTTTTCCCCACAGAATTTGATTAGTACACAAGGAACTTTATGTAAGCTTTTTTAATGGTGTATTTCTACTAGGTATAGTGATTTAGACTGGTTTACAGATTTCTATTTAAAGCAATAGTCACTTGAAAAAACAAGTATTTCAGAGATACCCTTTTCCGTTTACACTACTCAAAATCTGTATGTTGTCCTTTGGGACTGTGTTCAATATTGATTGCATATCATGCACCATTATCTGGTTTTGAAGAAAAATAAAGGGGATATATCGAGATGGTTTTGGTTTTCAGTTTTCTGTGTTTAGTAGTTTTTATTTTCCTGAAACTATAAAGGGAAAAGTTCAGTTGGAACCACCTGTATAAAATCAAGCCTTTCTTCTTTATGCTTTCAGTGGTTTTTTTATGCCTCATACTTGTTAAGATAGATCTTATGGCCTAAATTACCTTAGTCTTCAAATACAGAAGGAAATAGCCGTGGTTCTTGAATCGTAGACATTCATTTGGCACTAATAAAATTGTGAATTGTGTGTGTAAAACTACAGCTAAGCTACTATTTATGTTATATATTGATAGTATAATATGTAGAAACACTCCCCCAAAATTAAGTAAGTGTCTTTATTATTTAAAGTTTCTTTCCTATGTCACCATATTGCATGGAAGTCTTGTGGGAGCTTTGTATTATTATCTGGCTTTCCATGTTGGATCCTGTGGTACTAACTATAAAATAAGATGTGGACCTCAACAATTTAACAGCTTTGCTCTTCACAGACGACTCAGCCAAGAGATACTTTCTGAGTGCTGTTAAGAACTATTCCAACCCAGTTCGTTCTTCCATTTCACAACATTTCCTATACTCACAGTAATGATATTCACTGAGAATAATTTTTTACAGATGACTAACATAGTAAACATTAAGTCATACTTTAAAAAAAATTAAGTTGATTTGATTCACTGCCATGTTTAACGAAACAGCCTGTCAAAAATACTTAAAATGAAATCCACATTAAACCAATAGTTCTTGAATAGTTAGTTATAATGAGAATTAATGCTGTGCAGTGCAAACCCTCTTGCAAGTAACTTATATCTTCGGTAGTGTTTAAAAGGATCTCCTAGAAGTACCTCTGCTCAGTGCTGGCTTGATCCTTCAATGAAGTAATTAATAGGATTTTGGGGAAGGGGAGTTCCATCCCAATCTTTTAACTGAACTGTTAAATTGCAATGATCTACCATAGCATTCTATACTTTTTTAAAAATTAATATTTGTAAATATAGACTGCATGATGCTAATTATTCATGTGAACTTAAAAGGGAAGTCATAGAAAGTTCAGATTGCAAAGATCTTCTGGAAGTCATGTATTCCTACCCTCTGCTCAAAGTGAAACTTGATCTGGTTACTCAGGGCCTTCCTATATATAATGTTTTCCCATTATATGTGTAAATAGAACTACTTGTCAAATAATTCAAATTCATTATGTCTCTTGTATTTATTAATTTGCTGGGTAAACTGTAGACTTCTTAGTATTCTTCCAGCTGAGCAGCTGAGTATACTTCTTTCAAAGTTCTGATATACTGAATGATAATTTTTAAAGCAGTTACAGAATTCTTTATCTGTCATCAGATAAAGAACTGAATTACTTCAGTAATTGTGAACAAATACAAATACCTGGCAGGGAATAAGCCAGAGAGATACATTAAGAGGATTCTTTGATTCAAGCTCTTATACTGATTCCTGAAAATTGTTTTAATGTTTTTTATACTGATTTGTGAAAATTATTTTAATCTTTTTTAGTATCATACGCTGAATGGTAGTCACTTATTAAGATAAGATTTTATTGCTGACAGTTTGAAAGCATCGTATAATTTTTTTATTTACAGTATCATTATTCTGTTTGAAATACCTAGTACTCAATACTTAGAATCAATGAAAGTAATCAGCCAGACTTAAAAGTCATAATATGAACACTGTACAGTGTACGCAGAAGCAGCTATTGTAAGAACAAAGGTAGTGTTATTATGATTGTGGATGTGAGAGAGACTCTATTTGTCCTTGCAAAGCAAATCTTAGAACATGTCTGGGGCCAATAGGGAACTTCCAAAGTATTGGATCACCAACAAATAATTGTTAAAGAAAAACAGACAAATTAATCCACCTATGAGTATGATTACCTGGCTGGTGGCATCCATTAACAAGAACATTCATTTTAGGTTTGGCTGGTACACCAGTTTGTGTCTAGTACACTCTGAGCTGTTAAGAGCAAGTGGACTTTTTTTGCTTGAAGTGTACATGCTGAATTGTTGTCTCTTCTTCACCAAGGAGTTCAAAACCATACCTGACAAAATGAAGAATTATCAGCTAAACCCATGTCCTTTTATAATTATTGAAACTACTCCAGCCAGATAGAATAGCTTTATAATCTCCTTTCCCATGGTGCAGAGTTGTAGAACAGATGTTTTCCTTCTGTTTCTTTTGATTCTAGGAGACATTAAACAACCTGTTCGGTTTCTCTGTGAGATCTCACAGTAAACATAGAAACTACACACTCGCTGCAGTTCTTTTCACCTGGTTGTACTTTGAGATGCTAGGAGAAAGAACAACCTGGTAATATCTGGTTATGTTTCTAATTTCTTGAAAGGCAGCTAGATGAAAAGAAATTCGGTGAAGTGGTAGCGGAGGTTTGGCAGAAATAATAATCCTGAAGATTATTTTGCCATAAAAAATGTTGGCAAGGTTATCTTTAAAATAAAAGAATTTGTATTAATTATGTAATCAAATGTGATGATCAAAGCTAGCATAGTTATTATAGAAGCTGGGACATTGGAGTGCCTAGATAAAAATATGAATTCCCAGACTGAAAATCAGCTGAGAGTGACAATGTTAAGAGGTTGCATTCAGATCAAACATTACCCTGAAGTTTTATCTGCCTGAGTCAGGAGCTTGCAAAGGATAATAAAACTCTCACAACAAAGTTCTCATAGAGTGGGTGGTGCTCTGAGTGACATTTCTTATCTTTTTTTTTTTTTTCTCTCTCGGAAGTGGAATTACAGATTAATTGACACTAACACAAGTGCTTGCTGCAGAACACAAAATAATGCTGAGTTCACAAAGGCATTTGCAATTGCCTTTCAGAAACATAATGCACTCCTGTAGAAAATGCCATTTTAATGTAGCATAAAAATACAATTTAATCTCTAAGCAGGTGTGACTGTAAATGGGGAGAAAGTGTAGTTACTGTTCTTTCTTATCATCGATTGCTCTAATTATTTTACTTCATTGTAAGAATTATAGCCTTTATAGCATCAAAGCTAATTCATGTGCCTAAAATGGATGATGATATTTATCTTTTTACGAAGAAGTAATAATTACACATTTTACATTAAGAAGAAACATTACTGGTTTGAATTTTCATTTCTGAAGTTAAATAGCTAAAATGTTAGATGTAAGATAGGACAGATGGTTAAGTGGGTAGAGCATTAAGCTGCTGGGCCATGACGGTGATGCAATACTTAAACAGGAAATGTTCCCCAATCTGGTCACCTATGAGCATATGCAAGCCTTCTTTCGCTTTTTTTTGCAAAGCAAAGACAATATTTGCAGTGGTATGCTTATAAACAATTTTATTTTAAGGCTGGAAAATCAAAACTTGGGAAATATGAGAATTAAAATTTACTCATTAACCTTTATTTATCTTGATGTAAATTTATTAATTGCATGAATGCATACTCATTCTATTCTTATGGAGAATTTATTCACTTTATCGCCTAAACTTCTCTTTATATATTTTATTATTATAATTATATATAGACTTTATTTAGTTGATCTCATCCAGCCTTAGAGCGATAACAAAATTATTATTGCAGTGAACATACTACATGAACTATCAACAAAGTTTTTCTCTCCTTCGCTCCTCATAATTTGTGAATTTTCATGGATATTTGAAAGATCAAATGTTATTATTAGTATTCCAGGTAACTGTTGGAGAACCAGGAAACAAATGTTATGATAAAAAATTATCAGAAATACTTGCGAGTTTGAGGTAATAAGTTTAATACATTAGTATCTAGTTTTTCAAAATTCTCTCTGCACTTTTAAAACAGTTAGATACTACATCAGCTTGAGAAATGTTTATATTGGTCACAGTTGGAATTACAAGTATATGGTATTCTCTATGATGAGCAAATTAACGAAGAACATACAATTATTGACTTCCTGAAAATGACTGGTTTTAGATCCTCATAGCTATTTAGATGTTTAAATCCCATCAATAAGAAATCAATGAGAATTAGGCTTCTGACTAGAACTCAGGTTTTTACTTTTGAGGATCTAGCATAAGTAATAAATTGTGTATTAGTCTGGGCATTGTGAAAGGGAGAGAGGGAAAATCTCTTTATTCAGGATCATCTTCAACTTCCTTAATGTGCTTTTTCTGAAATCTTCTGCCTCATTCATTATAAACTGCAGTATCTACAACATATGAAGTACAAACCTTACTTTAAACAGCGACTTTTGATGGATTTTTTTGAAGGAAACTAATTCAATAAAGCAGCAGACACCACAGGGAAAAACATAGAATAAAATTTGGAAATATATCACAACATAATATAGTCACAAGGTGGTGGAAATAATTTTGTTTTAATTTTAGTGAACATTACTTCACCCTCTTAATGCTGTTGTAACATCATCTTGTAATGTAATGTACATGTTACTGGTTTTTTATTCCTTTGCTTGTTATTTGGGCTACTACAGTACGTTGAAACATCGCATAAAGCATGAGGTCTGCAATGATTAAGATTCCTGAAGAGAGGACCTTTACAAGGCTTAATAAGTGAAAACTAATTTTGTCTGTCTGCTCTTTGCAGAGAATGAGTTAAAACTGATTCTTCTGGCCTAGTTGTTGAGGAATGCCGTACTCCCTTCTTTGTCTTCAGTGTCCACTGACACTGTAGTTTCTCTGGAGGAATGAAAATCTAAAGAGATAAAAGGGACAAAGGGATGGAAATATTATATTGGTTTGGAAAAACTGGAATACGTTACATGCAGAGATAAAGTGACTAGTTTAGATTTTTAGAAGAACTCTGTGATAAAGCCAGAAATAGGCAATCAGATCCATTGAGTTCCAAAATAGAAGAATCCCTTCTATATAGTACGACTATCATTATCATGCTTTCCATGGCATGAATTCTTAATTTTCTACAGAAACATTAGAATAATTTTCCCATTTCTGCTGTCTTTCTTAAGAGAAACCTACGATATGTTGTTTAAGTGTGAGGCTGTTCATGTTCTTAGTGAGAGACAGGATTAGATGTGGAATCTTCTGTGAGTTTGGCTCAAGCCCTATTACAACTCCAGCGAATTCACAGCATCTATAGTAGAAAATAAGTATGATGAGTACATTTATATTCATTGACAAGAAAAATGCTTTTTCGAAGAGTTGTTAAAAAAAAAACCCAAACCCACATAAAAAACAAAACCTGAAAATCTACCTGCATATGTTCTAAGTCTATGTGCAGATTTGTAGCTCAAAATCTTCAAGCATCATTCTCCAACTTGAGCAAAACTAATGGCAGTAGCAGATTGTTATTCTTAGAGTAAGCAAAAGGCATGAAGAGGGTGTGATGCCCCTCCTAGCAAACAGTCTCACAGTTATGAGACAAACAAGTCATTCTGGGAAGCATGATTCCAACTTTGTTATTCCTTCTGCTGGAGAGGGAGAAACTGTGCTTACACCTAGTACAACATCATCTGTTAGCCCATTCAGCTTTGCTTGATTGTTTGTAAGTAGCACAGACAAGTGCATAACCTGGTTCATTCAGCCTCAAAGTCAGTGAAGGGTTCGTCATATCTATGTTACCTATTCTAAAAGAGAAAGGTATGATATTTACCATCTTCCAAGCACATATCTGTGAAACTTTGTCATGTAATATAGACACTAAAGAGAATGATATTGGAAAGCTTCCTCTGCTTCTCAGCCCTAGGTGTTGTTGTTTCTGTCTACCAATCTATTTCTGAAAATAGAAAAAAATATTACATATTGTTTTATAATCAAATTCCCATTGACATCAGCTGAAACTAGTGATTTTCTTTCCCACAGATTTGTATCTAAATTTAATAAACTTAGGTGTATATTTCTTCTCCACAAGGAAATCTGATGCCTGCAGAATCATTACAGCTCTTTTCTGTTCATCCTGAGTTTGGAAATTTCATGTTCGATTTCTATTCTATTGAATTTCTGAACATTGTTTTTATGGAGAATGGTGGAACACAGCAGCCTTATCCACTATGTAAAATTTCCAAAATTGTACTGGGAGAGGAACAGATAGAGAAAATACTTAGGGGTCAGGAAAGGAAGAATAGGAACATTATTTTTAATATAATATGTATATAAAATATTTATAATATACACAAAATATTATTTTATATATATTATAAAAAATAATGTTGGTATTGGATGGATTTTTGTGTCATTCTTTCTTACTGAGGAATTCCATACTGCACAAATGAGAATTTGGGACACACTTTTAAAATATCTGAGTCCAGCTATTTAATGTGACGTGTATTAAGTCTCACTGAAAATTGATGATTCCAAATACAAATGCTTCAGCACTTAACCTGAGTTCTGACAATGGGAACAGGTATGTAAACTTGTTAAACATTTTTGAATATGTTATCCCTTTAGTAGAATTAAATTTATACAAAACCAGTGATATTCAAATTTTCAGTTTTACTATCCAGTGTGCTACTAGCATGGTAGGATATTCACAGAACTGTGTGGTCTTCATGGGATGAACCACGGAACAGAAATAAGAGCAACTGACTCATTGTGGATGTGATTTGGAATATTCTTAAGTATTTGTTCCATTGATCATGTGAACAACCCAGTTAACTTCCATTATACTAATCATCAGAATAAAATGCCCATGTGTTTAAGTATTTGTATGATTTTTTTCTATAATAACAGACAATCTTATATGAAAAGATGAGGTAAAGCGCTGAAATGGTTGAAGTTATTTATGGATGTTTATGAAAAATGTAAGAAATAATGGGATCAGGAGAACTTTTTGACTTACAACCCTTTAGGTGTAGCAAGGAGATAAATCTTTCTTAACATCTATCTGTGGAGTTGTCCCACTGAAGTGAATGAATTTGCACTGCTGTGAAATTACTAAAGACATAGAGAGAATAAAGCCCTATTCCTGTCATCGATATGTCTGATAAGTATGCTATTCAGCATACTTGCTATTTGATTTGCCCAACCTTAATAAAAAGTCCCATCTGTTTTGTAAGGCCTATGAGTCATAATGCCTCCTGCATAAGTCATCTTTCTGAACGTCTCTCGTGATTTTTATTTTTAACTATAAAAGAAGCCACAGCAATAAAATATAATAAATGTGTTTTGTGCTTCTTGTTTATTACAATTGCCTGAAAATACTTTTTATATCATAACAATGCAATAATTTCTCATAGTATTTTATTATATTGCAAGAGTAATCAGATAAAGTGCACAAATTGCCATTAGAGCTTCAGAGTCCCCCATCACTTTCTTTTCTATATAAACCAGACCAAATTAATGTCTTCTTAGCCTTTTCTATTATTCAGTTGTGAATGTAGTTAAGAAAAGAAAATTTGTGTTGCAGAAATGCTGCTTCTCTGGGGTGACTGGAATGTTTAATTTAGTAGTATCCTCATTTCTAGGCAGGTTATCATTTGTCAGATGTTTGTCATTCTGTAGTAACGAAACACGGTGACTCATCCAATTCAAAACTTTGAAGTTGTTCCCAAACTCTTTTGCTGAAACTGAAAAGCCATTTAATGTAATGCATTTAAAATCCCAGCAAGGGAGCCAGGTACTTACTTGCGTATGCCATTGCCCTTGAAATTATAGCAGGATGCCTAACTAAAGGCCAGCTACATAGCTGTAAAACAAGGAGAGACAGAAAGAGGCAGATTCTGTACATTAAAGCCACTTTGAGTAGATACAGTTTCCACCTGTAAAGTTAATGGAGCAGAAAGAGCAAAGATTTCATTCAGAGACAGCAAAACAACTTGCCAAAGGACCAAAAGGCTGCGTGGTGGGGGAGGGAGGCCAGTGCTGGCAATAAACAAGCAGAAAGGGAAAGGCTCTTTCATTTTCCTCCTCTTTTTTCCCTGAAGCAAAAATTTCTGTTTTCTCATATGCTAATGGGAAGAAGAACAGACAATGTTTCACTAGTGTTTTTAGTGTGATAATTTAAAAACTGCAAGAGCATAGTCTTGTGTTTTCAAAATGCGTCTTTTAACTGGACTTTTTAATTTTATTTTTTTAATGCAAGCGTATATGTAACTTAAGGCAGATATTACATGTTTGCAGTATTAATATGTGCTTGTATGTATGTTTTGTGTAGGCTCCTGTCTTTTCCACCGCACATACCTATAATATAAAGAATAAATGTAAAAAACATCTATTTATGTAATAAGTAGGATGACTTTACTTTTTTCACCAAGAATTTCTGTTAGGGGCAAAATTTGTTTATATCTTCCATATATCTGCTTCAGGAGAAAACAGACTGTGAGATCCTGTAGGTAGGATTTTCTAAGTGCTTTCTTGAAGCCTCTAAAGCTTTCAACTCTTAAGGTAAAATTCCTCAGATTTGAATTCTGCCAAAATTCAAGGCTTATTTTGCTTTTTGTCTTTCGAAGAAAAAAAAACACAGTATTTTTTCTATCTTTTGTGAGCTGTTATGGAGTTTCAGTGAGCTTAGTTTATATGTGCCCAAAGTCGCAGAGAATATCACGATAGTCTGCAGATACTTTCTCTTGGAAGAAATAGGGAATGGCTATTGAAGCTGCACCTGCCTTTGCATGCCTGGCTGAAAGCCCAAAGCTGCTGTTTCTCCCACAGAATTCGATTTTAAGAACAGAGGGAGGGAAGAGATATACTTCTTGCCTGTGTGCATGGATCTGCCATTGCAGGAGCTATTGTCTCTGATTGAGAAGAGAAAAACGAAAAAGTGCTCTAACTAAAGCATGCTTGCTTCTTTGAATGTATTTGTGTGCATACATGTGTGGAGAATTGGATAATGGGGAAAGGAAGAAGTTTTCTATTCTATTCACACATAGTCTAATAGAGCCCAGACAAATGCTGCCTCTGCTGTTGAGATTTACCAGTATAAGATTTGCCATTTAAATCATTAGTACCATTTCCTGTATTAAAAGCATGTGGCTATTGTATTTTCCTGTATTACTGCACAGTTGTAATACTAGGTTTGGAATCAGGGGCTTAAATACAAACATCCCACTGACATCATTTTACTTTTTATCAAGGCCAGTAGTGAGAAGACAAGGGGCAACAATTTTAAACTGAAAGACAGAAGAATTAGGTTGGGCATAAGGAAGAAATATTTTTTATGATGGGGGTGGTGAGAAACTAGATCAGATTGCCCAGAGTTGTGGATGCTCCACCATTGCAAGGGTTCAAGGTCAGATTAGTTGGGGCTTTGAGCAACCTGATAGATAGTGATAGATGTTCCTGCCCATGGTGGGATGTAGACCAGATGATCTTTAGAGGTCCCTTCCAACCCAAACCATTCTACAATCTTAATTTTTATGGTTTGTATTCTCCATGGACTGAGACACATTCTGATGAGAAGGGAAAGACTATGGAGAGCTTTAAGAATTTGGAAACCAAACTGCTTCCAGAGTCCACAAATGCCTAAAGCATGGATGGCATCCCCATAGCTCTCTTGGATAACCTGCATAGGATATTTGTGAGCTAGAAGCAAAACCAAGCATCAATAAGATAACTAATACATGTTTCACCAAAAAAGCTTCCCAGAGAAAGTGTATTGAATGAAATTACTTGTGCCTTCCTGAAAATTAGTTTCTATGTGTTTACCTGTCTTTTCATTACTCTATAAATATTTTAATGTGGAAAAATATAATTAAGGCATTTTTTTATTTCAGAGTGCTGAAAAACACAAGTCACAGAATCACAGAATAATCATGCTTGGAAGGGGCCTCTGGAGATCATCTAGT
>NW_009630231.1:0-496 GCF_000690535.1 Cariama cristata
GCACGATGTTATCCTTTTTCCAGTCACCATGTCAATTCACGTCAATCTTCCAAGAGACAATATTTTAAAGTTGCACTCTTAATCATAATACATCTATAAAAAAACTAGTACTCATATTTCATGGATTCAAAACTGAGAAACAATATATACATCTGCAAAGACCTATGCATATACTTTACTGATTATGAACTGATTAAAATGCGACCTGCAGTTGAAACTTGTGAAAACTGTTTTCATTTGCATGAAATGTAATAATCTGAGAGCTACCTCATGGAATTCTGTGGATATGGAAGGATTATCATGTCAGACTTTATTTCATTTTCTTTTTGGGAAAAGTGAACTGAATCACTTCAAACCTTCAAAGGAAAAAGGAGATTCCTGTCTAGGAAAAATTAGTTCACATGTGTCCAAATATTGTGCTGTGAACTGCTATTTGTTGGCATGGAGGCCTTCCCATAAAAGTTTTTTATGCGGTAAATGAAGTGACTCTTGTTTC
>NW_009630231.1:509-7169 GCF_000690535.1 Cariama cristata
ACAGTTCTGGACGGGTAAATGCATCTCATTTGTGAATTATTAGATCACCACAACAAGTGCAAGGATTCTGGTATGCGATAGGATACAGCTAGTATGGAACAACATGAGAATGTCAACCTGTAATAATATCACAAGTATGGTATATGACCTTTATAGGTTTTTATATATTCAGTTCATGGATGAGTCAGGCTGACTAGACTTTCCAAATTAAATGGAACCGATGGAAATAGGCGAGCAAGAAAATGAGTTTGTCAATGTGACACAACAAAGATCTCCAGCATACAACATGGAGTAGTGCCACACAGGTACACAAGCCCTTTCACTGAAAACATTAGGTGGCTAGTTAGTGCTGCCTCTGGGCAAACACACTGTACTGTGCTATTTCTGAAGTTTGCTTACTCAGCACAAAGCCTGGGAATCTCTATAGCTTCCTTCATAAAGCAGCATGACTATCCTGCAAGGACATTTCCCCACAGACTCTCTAAGTTATTGCAAAAAAGATGATGGAGCCATATGAAGTTCAAGATAGTGCTTAAATCTGAAATAATCTTTGTTTTTCTGAAGGTTAGAGACAAACCTACATTTTCCAGGGAGCATGGTCTCTCTCATTAATGAGAAGGTACTTACTAGGAACAGACAATGCTTCCCTTTAGATTATTCTCCCTTTCCACCCATGCAGGAAACTCAGAGACCAAGGAGACCAAGTCCATACTTACTGCAAGACAGCCCGCACGTTGATGCTGCCTGACAGCAGGGACTGGCTGCAGCTTGGCCAAGCAGCACACGCTGACGCTGCAGCCCAGAGAATGGTATCCCTGTAGCATGAAAGGAAGGGTGCGCCGCATGCCCTGGGAGGTGGCATAAGGACGGAGCAGGGGATTCGGGAGTGTAAAGCTTACTGGGAATGGGATGGGGCACTCTGGAGGGCAGAAGGAGCCCAGGGGTGCAGCCCCACCTGTACTGCCTCTTGCTAATGGTTTATAAAGCAAACTTCTCCCTGAGTCACACCAAGGTTTTCGCTGGGAAAGCAGTAGCTGGAGTGGTCCAAAACAAGGCTGGGAACTGAGCCAACACTGAAGCAATATGGATGACCAAGGCTGTCGTGCATAAGCTTATTTCCTGGACCTTTCTTATTTAGTGGTACAGATGTAGTCTGAGTGGGTAAAGGATGAGAGGATCTGTATAGAAACTTTACCTGGGAAGAGCAATGGGAAACAGGAGCCCAAGAGAGCTCTGTGAGAGCATCTGGGGCAGTCCTGGCCTCTTCTTGCTTCACGAGCTTTGGAGGAAGAAAGTTGGCTTGTACTCTACTCTTTAAAACACCACATCCTCTTAAGTAGACTAATATGACTTAATTCATTAAGTTAGTGGATGTCACTGTTTCCAGAGTGAATCAAATGACAAGGAATGACCTGTCTGTCTTTCTGGAGGCAACAGCAATTAACCTTAAGGATTATAAGGTCCAAAGCCCACTCTGAGCAAGAAAGAGTTGTGATTTCCACTGCCTGTCTCTGTGAGAAGTGACCACTCACATTTCAAGTGTGATGCATTCAGAGACCCAGTCAAAAGTGAAATTAGCCCCAGAAATGTGAAAAGAAAGCTAAAATTAGATATTTGTCCAATCTAGACACATACGAGATTATATATATATATATAAAATAAGATACACATGTATATATAGCTATAATATATTCAAAATCTTAAAAGTCTAGATACTGGTCTAATGCTGAACAACGTCTGTCTGGAGCTTGTTCACTGACCTCACTAGATCAATGAATCACACCCTCATACTGTTGGCCTCTAAAGGCTCATTTCTTCAAATATTTGCATTCAGCCAAATACTTAATGGCATTAAATTCTAGGAAGATGCCTTCCAGTTTTTTTGAATAAGGTTCAACCTCCAGCAACCTCAAACAACCTCCTGCCTCTCCAAAAGGTAGGCTTAAAATAATGGACAGAATTTCAGCTCCAAATGTGCCAGTATATTTTATTTTCTTTCACTTTACTGACATAACTAATAAAGTCCATTGCCTATTTGCATTTTGCCATCCCCGTATATTCATTAAGTATATTCACCTAGTGTAACCCTCTGCAGTTGTTGCAAAACAGTATAGATCTTGCATTAGGCTGATCAAGGCATCACTGCTTATGAATGTAAATCTTAATCATAGAGTAAAATTTTCCTACCGCATTAAACACCTTAAAAGTAATATATAACTTGTAGTCAATCATAGTTATATCCATCCTCAGGAGCTGAACTGTAGAATGTTAAGTCCTGGTATAAACCAGGCAGAAATCATTGTTTATTAACAGCTATTTTTCCTCTGTGTTTCATAACTATCGAGGCCATGTGCTTAAAATGCTAGTCTGTTATAACATAGCTGGCTATCAGTCTATTTTGACTACTCTTTCTTCTACAATGCCTCAGCTCTCCATGATTTCTTTTACCTTCTTTTGCTTTTGTTAAATTGAAGATTTTATGGGTATGGAAGAGCAAGGACTGCAAAATACACTAAAATTGTGTATGCCAGACATTTTTTCTAATCTTCTCTTATATTGCTGATAGATTTTACAATACAATTCAGTATAATCATAAAAGTGGATGCACTCATTAGACATTTCATTTTACTGATGTACTCTAATAAATTTTGAATGCAATTATTTCTTTTCTGAAAAATAGTTTACAAAATATGGTATTACAAAATTCCTTGTTTTATTGTCTGCTGTTTATTTCAAATAAATCTCCTTCATTTTCCAGGTAAAGCGTTCTTATGTGGCATAATGTTTTGCAATTTATTACATCATTTTGCTGATACAAATTTGCCTATGACAAATTTAGGGACAGAAACCATTCTCTACTCTGATCCAATACCTACTCAAGTCCTTGAGAGTCCCATCTGGCGTTCAGTGCATTTTGTATCACCTATATTCACTGGACAGACACCTTGCATAGCAGTATTTTGGGGGAGGGGCAGGGATAAAAACTACAGAAGACTACCTTAATTGACTCAGAACTTTTAGAGGTTTGGGCTATAGGGATCTATCAAAAGATCCAGAAGTTTGGATGGTTACTTAAAACTCTGGATCCAGAATTCCACATACACGAGAACAAAAAAACCCTAGCATTAAGCAGATTTTGCCAAATAGCGGGTATGGTACGGAAAGAAAACCCAATTATCATGGCTTACCCATTTCTCTCCAAACATTTGGGATGTCATTTAGTTTTTTTCTCTGTTCTAGTTTTGCAGGGAGGGAGACAACCAAAGGGCTTTCCTGCAGGCATGCTCGTCTTTTTTTTTTTTTTTTTTTTCCAGAAAGGAAACCAGAATTCATTTTCATAATCATCCCCTTTCCCTTTCACCTTAAGGCTTGCTATGTCTGCTACTAAAATTCCATCTCTGCCTCCAATATTTCTCTCCTCCTCTCTCCTTTGGTGAATGCTGTTTTTCATGTGTTCATGTCCCCCAAAATTTGAAATTTTCTACCTTCCCCTGGTTGAGACATATTTCAGTTTTAAGCTCTTTCATTCTCTCAGGCTCACTGTGTATTATAGTTTTCTGCAATAATGGGGCTGATGCTCCTGTCACACCTCTTCGCAGCTGGGCACAGATGATCTCCTTGCAGGGGTGCCTTCCTTCCTTCCTTCCTTGTTCAGCCTTTCCAGTTGGCACCTGACATGAGCAGGTTAGATGAGATATAAAAGAACAGGCTCTGTCCTCAGTAGCCTCCTAGTCTTTTCATAAATGGAACGTGGACCTTGCTGTTTTAACTAGGGTAGACAAGAAGAAAAAAAATCTCACCTTCATGGATAGTGCTGCTCATCTCTACCATTTTAGATGGCTGAGGAAATGCTATGAAGGTGTTTTGTAAAAACAGTCTGGTGTTGGAATCTGGTGTTGGAGAAAGGAGGTCAGGGGAGGCACCTCCATCTCGCATCAACTTACTGCTCTCCTACTCTGTCATTGCCATCTGGGAGGAGAGGTACAGCTTTGAAAGGAGAAACACAGCATAACTGCTCCAGTTTTGTCTCTGGTAGCAGCTCCAGTGAAGAAGCTTAAGGATGGGTTTCAAAACCAGTAGGCATTTCCCTCCAGTTTTAGGATAGTGGCAAAAAGGATGATACACACAAAAGAACGGAACCAACTTCATGGATGGCACAACCAAAGGAAAGTAATTATTTATCTCCTTGCAAAATAAGCAACAACTGGCAGCATATGCTCTGCATATTTTCAGTCAGGTCTCTTATCCAAAAGCTAAAGACCAAATTGCACATCTCAAGAACACACTGGTTTTGAGTTACATAAAATATTACACAGTAAGAGAAGCTTGCACTAGCTAATTACAAGGCTTTTCATTACAAACCAGAAAAATAAAAGGATAACTCTGAACTATTATAGCCATTTGCATTAATCCTTAAAAGCAAAAGTGGAAGGATTAATTTTTGTCCTTAGGTTGTAATTTCCCTCCACATGTCCCACTAGCAGGGAGAGTTACAGTAAGTCCACTAACAAACAGTAATATGAATGGATTCAGAACTGTATTAAATCCCACTAACCAAACCACTTTTGTAAGAATTTTACTTTTACTGTTATTTGTGAAGACTAAAAGTACCTGCTGTAGATTAATAAGCTTTTTATTAAGTAAAATGTTTTTAAGAAAGTGATCGCAGAAGAACTACTTTAAGAGTATGTAATAGCCAAATGCTTAGGGCAGCAAGAGGAAAAAGTGATATTACATCTACCAGCAGCGCAGAACAATCCAAACATTCATATACTTTTCTCAACTGGAAAGGTTTCTAATCTGTATGAGATTTAATTTTTTTTTTTTCTGTTTTGGGGCTACATCTGATATAAGATTACATTTTAATCATCTCAGGTCTGTCCACTGACAAAGTGTCTTGACATTTAGAACAAAGTTTTTATTTATTTAACGTGTTCCAATAGCATCTATCACTCTATGCCTAGGATAAAGAAAACAACTACAATGTATTTCAAGATAGTTGGAGACCCAAGCAATTGTAAGCCAAGGCACTGGGCAAATTATGAAACCCAATGTCCCAATGTTTCTCTATGTGATGAAACAGAAAGGGATTGATTGGGATTTAAATTTTTTCTTTAATCCGCTTTGCTCTTTTATTGGCTAAGCAAAGAAAACAGACATTATAGACTAAGGCAAACTTTCACACTGAGGCATCAGATTAAACATTTACTGATCTGAGGAGGTGAACTGAAAGGAGAAATACCTCTACTAACTGTAAATGTTGGACTACAGAAAAAGTTCCTAAGTTTAAGCAGTGAAGGTTTTTCCTCCCCAGCCTGGACCCACTGCAGCTGTGGACTATAAATATAACTGTTACATTTACCTCTGTCCTCTAGGGCAAATGATGATGAATTCTCCCCCTGCTGCACTTTGCAGATCAACTCTAAAGCAAAGTCTAATTAGGAGCACACTATAACAGTCAACTCTGGATATGACTTCAAATATGTTACACTAAGAGCTTAAAAAGACTCAAATAAACAGCATGCCAACTGGAAATCAAAGTGTACTTTTTTTCTTAATGAAAGATTTAATTTATTTGCTATAATTTAGTAATGTCCAAATCAGACTGCCAAGGCAGACTATTCTTTTCATGAAAAACTACAAAGGTAATTTTAAAACTTTCTAGCAACATGCTGCCCTTTACTGACCTGAGCAGTTGGCTGAAGCCCAAGGTCTTGCTGATTGCTTTGGTCAGTAGAAGAAATCAATGAAAGAGCTGACTGCCTTAGACATAATCCTCAATGTGTGCTGTATTACCTCAAATTGTTTCTCTCAAGCACAGAAGTACTTGAACACAGATTCAGAGAGAAAGACAAAGGAGAGTAGGTAGCAGAACAACACACCTTAAGGAGTAAGTTACGGGTAAGGAGCCTTTCTACCTTCTTTATTTGTTTGTGCATATATATAGTCACGTCAGTAACTTCAAGCATTACTTTTTTCTCTACATGGGAAAAGAGGTCAAAACATGACATCATGGGAGGGAGAGGTGGATTCTGTTTCACGCTATCCTGCAGCCAGCTGGGCTGTTAGATGGGGAGAGCGCTGGTTTGCAGCAGTTTTTAATTCGTCTGGGTGATCACGTTCCTCTTGATTGAGAACTATGACAGAGTTACAGAGCACTGACAGGGTGGGTGAGAAAGGTGAGGATAACACGGGGTCTGTCTCTTCACTGTTAGATGATAAATCCTTTGTGAGCAATCCAACCTGTAGAACTGTTGAACTACGGCGAATGCTCAGGTCATAGAACAAAGGTAGTTTGGTCCTTCAACGGCATCTTCTCATGGAGATGGGCAGAATCTCTGCATGGTGATGACTGGGGTCAAAAACGGGCTCACTGCATTTAGGCCAGCTTCATTTAGTGTTGTCTACAGGAGCACCAGGAAGACACAAATAGGATCCATAAGGTAAAATAATTCTAACTGATGCTCTTCAGAGATAATCAAGAGTTAAATAAATTAGTACTCTTCATGTTAATTTAATACTCTAGAAGCTATGCTGAGGCACATGGAGGACTGGGAGGTGATTTGAGACAGCCAGCATGGCTTCACCAAGGGCAAGTCTTGTCTTACCAACCTGGTGGCTTTCCATGACAGAGTAACTACGTCAGTGGACAAGGGAAGG
>NW_009630232.1:0-272 GCF_000690535.1 Cariama cristata
CTGGTTAAAACAGTTAACAGATTTGCCTTTTTAAAATAAATAGTTTGCTGCGTTAGCCCGCCAGGCTGCCTGTATTCGTTTCATTAATTTCAATGTGTTAATATCGGATATTACTTTTCTGTGAGGAAAAAGTTTTGCGTCTCCACTTCCAGCTATTTACAAATTGTCAGGCTTGCAGATTCAAAGAGACTCTTCAGTCCATGACCTTTCTTTTCTTTTATTTCCTTTCCTTTTTTTTTTTTAATTCATACTACATCTATCAAAGGGATTCT
>NW_009630232.1:364-629 GCF_000690535.1 Cariama cristata
TTTAGTTCTAATTCTACGTATTTTCACAACAGTGACAATTTATACCAAATGACCTCACAGCTTGAATGCATGACATGGAATCAAATGAACTTGGGATCCACACTGAAGGGGTAAGGTGCCTTGTTTTTTTTCCTAATCTTTTGCCCTAGTATAGTTGTGTAACTGAGCTAACGTTATCGTGTATTTTACGACATGAATCCGGTCACTAGCATGAAAAAAACACTGAGCGGTTCCGACAGCGGCTCAACCACCTGGGTACAGCCTG
>NW_009630233.1:0-5265 GCF_000690535.1 Cariama cristata
GCCAGCCCGAGCACCCCAAAAGGGTCCTGCCTGCTTGAGCAAGCGGGGCCTGGCAAGGACCGCTGCTCTGTGATGGACTGCAGCCTTCTGAAACAAGGCAAACTGAGAACACGGAGGGCACGGTGCAGCGAAGTTACCCTGTACGCTGTCTGCCTTATTGCTTGCCTCCACCTTGCCTTCTCCACCACAGCGGGGCTGCAAATCAGCTTCTAAGCAGGGTTGTGCATCCTGGTCCGCATGCAAAGCCTCAGGCTGGGCTACGTGAGGCATCTCCCAGTCCCTTCCTTGCCTTGGGTCTTGTTTACGTGATCTCACCCCCTTCAGTTCATGGCTGGCCTTAGACTAACCCATACACGCAGAGCAGCCTGCATGCGAGTTTCGGTTGAACTGTGCTCCTCGGCCAGACTTAAGCCTGGAGAGGAAGAGGAGGGAGTTACACTGAAGTGAGCCCTTCCCCACGCAGCAGGCTGCTGGAGGGAGCGTTGTGCCCAGTGAATAAGTGCCCACCGTGCGTGTCTTCTCAATGCACTGCTTGGGTTGTGCTAATCACAGCTGGAACTAAGCCCCAGGAACTCAAGAAAAAGCTCTGGCATCCACAGGGTCACACAGTGCTGCTGGTCTAATAGCTCTGACATGGATCAGACCCGCTGAGATGCTTACAAGCTGTGCAGAACGTATCTCTGGCAATCCTTATCAGCATCAAGTTAATTCAGAAAAAATACAGTTCAGTTGCTCACGTTGACTGTAAACCACACACTCAGTGTTTAATAATTCAAGAGCTGAGAAAAATAATTATAAATATTTAAAGCCTCTGGAGCTGTGATGCCTTGGAATGATGGTAGCGCTGCGTCCCTTCGCTTTGCCATCACTTGCATCAAGTTAATTCAGAAAAAATACAGTTCAGTTGCTCACGTTGACTGTAAAGTAAACCACACAGTGTTTAATAATTCAAGAGCTGAGAAAAATAATTATAAATATTTAAAGCCTCTGGAGCTGTGATGCCTTGGAATGATGGTAGCGCTGCGTCCCTTCGCTTTGCCATCACTTCCTTCCCCTTCGCCAGCCCGCTCTCCAAACCAGCTTTTAACTCGAACAGCAACAAGAAGCGTTGCTGCAACCAGCCCTGCGGACCTGGAAAGCATTTCTCCTTTGCATTAAGAAACTGAATTGCATCTGAAATGGTTTGAGACTGGAAGGTTTCAGCAAGGATAATGAGTTTTCATTCTGCAGGGATGCAAGCTGTGTGTAAATGGTAGCTTTCCTATGTTGTAACTCTCAGGGCCAGAGCTAGGACTTCTGGGCTCTGCTGTTTCCTTTCCTATGGTTCTGTCACCGAATCTGCTGAGTCTGCGGCGTGTGGGAATTCCCAGAGCTGCCAGCCACGGCCTCGGTCCCCCTCCATCCCTGGCTCTGCAGGGCTTGCCCGTCAGCCTGGTGAGGATGAGCTGCCTGCGACAAGGAGAGGGCAGGGAGCAGGGGCAGCTTCTGCGGGGCGGCAGCGGGTCCAACCCCGGCCCTGCCAAACCTCAGTACGCTCTTTTTTTGTCACCGTCTTAACAGTGACATGCAGTGGCAGCATCATGCAATGGTGGTTTAGAACAGTATCATGGCAAACAAGAACAGCATGAGTAATTACCAAGAAGATACCAGCAAGACAAGAATATTCAGTTGTCTTACATTGTAAAACAGACAAAAAGACCATTCCTCTGTAAAGGACACTGCCCTTTCCAGCAGGGCCCAGGGGAATAATGACGTGGAAAACCTGCTGCTCCGGGTGATGTTCAATGTGTGAGTGCAGGCCTGTGTCTCCCAGACCTCAGAAACGGTTGTATCAAACATACCTAAGCTTTGGGAAAATAACAGATTTGCTGCAAAGAATCACCAGCCCTGAGCTGCTCCAGGAGGTGGGAATCTCCTGTCCTTGTCCTTCAGGCTCTGGCCTGAGCAAGTGTCAGTGTGGCTGTGAAGGCTCCCGCTTGTTCTGCTGCTGCCGTCCCCACGGCTGGTGGCACGGTCAGACCCCGATGTGCATACCTCAGGGGTGCACCAAGGAATCGGTGAGTGCCACGGGGAACAGAAACGGACCTGGGCAGGGCGATGGAAGGTTAAAGAGAAAGACACAGGCAGTGGAACAAGCAGCACTGCTCAGGATCTCAGTGATGACTTGACCTTCATCACTTTAACTCCTTCAGTCATCTTGACAAGCCAGATTGATGGGGTTTGCACAGTGAAGCAGGAACTCCCAGGCTGACATCTCAAAGGAACTCGCAGCTGAACAAATGCTGACTGCAGCCCAGCTCCAAGGAGCAACCCCAGCCTCCGCCAGTGCTGCCCACAGCAATGCACAGCCCAGCTGCTGCCCGGCAGGCTCTCCCACCGCCCGGCACGCTCTCCCACCGCCCAGCAGGCTCTCCCACCGCCCCAGCGGGCCCAGGGGCTACGCGGGCAGCAGAGCTGGGCAGCGCTGGGAGCACTGGGAGGGACACGGCCAGGGAAAATAAATTCTCTTCTGCAGTGTGGGCTGCGTGAGGAGAAATGGGGACAAAATTGCTACTTTGTCAGAATTCCCCCTGCATCTACGAGGAAAGTGTCTCCTGTCCTCATTTTGTGGATGAATATGGCCACATCAGTGCAAACCTTGAAATGTCAGTGATTTCTGAAATCTTTGCCAATCCCTGGTGAAAGAAAAGCCCGAGCTATTGACTGAAAAGCACCCAGAAGAGGACCCAAGATGCATTGGGACGCAGAGGAAATTAAGTGACTTTAAGACGGGAAAATAAGTCTGCTAAAGGGTACGGCACAAAGTGAGACTGTGGGGCACAAAACCTCCACTCAGGCAGCAACAAATCGCGGTTCAGTAGGAAGAAGTTCCTTCCTCTCGTCAGATCTGATTGCATAATCCAATTAAAAGCAGTGTATTTTCTTCTTCCTGATTAGCACTAGCCAGCCAGCATGCAAATGCCACCAGCCCCATACTTCAACATTTCCCAGTCTAATTATTGGTGAAGAAGGCTGGGGATGAGCAACAAAATTGAGTGCGTTATTGACTGCTGCGCTCTTTGCCTGCTCCGCGTACAGGACAAAGATTAGACATTAATCCTCCGGGCATCGGAGGTCTCCTCCAGCTTGTCACCGTATCAAATACTGTTCGTGTAACTTATTTAACTTGGCATTTGGTTACAGCAGCAGTGGAAAAGTATCCAGCTAACAAAGGGTGTTTGTTTTGCTTGCAAACAGAGCTGGTTTTGGGGCAACGAGCTTTCCCAAAGACAAATGAGTTGGGGAGCCAAGAGCAGGGGGAAACGGGACTCGGGAGGGTGGCAAACAGGGAAAATACACACCAAGCCATAGTATCTCAAGTGATTACTGACCGGCGTGCCCAGGGGCCCACCTGCAGCCCCTCCAGCACACGTGGGGTCCAGGCTCGCCCCCTGCCCTCACCAGCCCAGTCCTCGGCTGGGCGCGATGCTCGGCCTTGGCACTTCGGGCTGCCTTAATCCCCCTTCAGAGGAAGGGGCTCTCTGGGGCTCTGCTGCTCTCCACAATGCCCCCCTCCTGCCTGCTCCTCCCGGGGCTAAGCATGGATTAGCAGGGATCTTCCCTCTTACTTGGGAGGATTAAACATGTTATCCTCTGCAGTCATTATGGATTCAGCTCATACTTTTCATTGTAAAAAGCAGCTTTCATTTTTGAAACGTCCCTTTTTCAGCCCTTCAGAGAGGGGTTGCATGCATGCCCAAGGGGGAAGCCAGAGCCTCTGGAAGCTGCCTTCTCTCTGCCAGTCAGGCCACCTTCTGCACGGCATCGCTCTGCTGCCGTGCCGTGCCCTGGCCAGAGCCCCATGCATGGCTGATAGGCACCAGCCAGGCTGAGGAGCAGCCGTAGCATCCAGTTCCCCCCAGTACCACAAAAAGGAGCCTTTCCCTCCTTTATAAAGCCTTTGTAGGCTGCAGGTTGCAGAAGGCAGCCCCAGGGTGGTGTAACTCACTGCCTCCACGGGCTCTGCATGCTGGGGCTACCCTGGGATGCCTGGGAACATACCGAAGGCATTGATTTTACTCCCCAGGACCAGGCTGGGAGCGGTGCGTTAACTGCTGATAAGCATCTATAAATAGAGGGGAAGAGATTTTCCCTGTGGCTTCTGCTCTGCGGCTGCATGGCCCAGCGGGCAGCGCGGTCACTGCCCTGCCCTGCATCTGTGCCTGCCTGCTCCAGGCAGGACGGGCATCAAGGCAGAAGCAAGGCACCTTAATGAGCTGGGGGGGAGGAGGGAGGCGGTGGTGGAGCTTGGCAGGCATATTCCTGACTGCACAATTAGCAATGAACAACTCCCTAATGATTGTTATAAAGTTTTAAGCCAGCTAATGGGTCCTGGGAAGAAGAAGTTCATTGAAAGTACAAAGCATAAAAGAGCAAACACAAGCTGTGACATTTTAAATGAGAAGGCAGGAACCAGTCTCTCTGCAAGTGATTATGGAATTATAGTACTGCCGCAGTTATCCGTTAGCCAGGGATGTGCTGGGAATGCAAAGCCAGGGCGGCGTGTACGGCTTCCCGGTGCCAGGGGCTGCCGCATGCCGGGGGGCACAGGGCCGACAAGGAGGGCTGCCCATGGGGGCAAGTTCCTGCCCCTCAGACCTGACACCCCAGGGAGCCAAACCTCCCAGACCCACAGGGGTGCCCTGAATGATGCTGCGCAGCGGGGGGGTCTGGGGGGCTGGCTGCATTGCTGCCCATCAGTATGCCTTCTTTTCCCAGCCAGCACTAGGGAGCCAGCGACTGCCCGAGCTGTCAGTGCCCGTGCAGTTCTCCATGCCTATGTATCGATCCTCTCACCTTCCTGACATCTGAAGCCTTGAAGCCGCAACTGGGGATGGTGACAAGGGGATGCCATCCCTGTGGGGTGGGTGCTCAGAGGGCAGCGCTGGGCTGCCTGCCCTGTTCCCCAGCACCGAAGAGGGAGCTCCCTCCTTAGCCCCGCGCAGAAGCCACTGTCTCTTTGGCCCACAAATGTTCTCTGGAGCCTGCAATTTCTGCCGCTCCCATCACCTTGTGCGCTGCCAATCTCGTCATGCCACGCAATGTCAGTTTGAGCAGCTTCTTGACCTTTCTTTCCTTCGCAGGCTTCAGGCATGCGTGTTTGTCTGCAGACAGGCACCGCGCACTCCCTCTCCCCGCAAGGCTGCAGCCCTGATCTGGAGAGGAAACATGGCAAAAACCGGTGATCTGGCAGCCTCGGGGATGGGTGCTGCAGGCTGGGGGGGG
>NW_009630233.1:5357-10297 GCF_000690535.1 Cariama cristata
GCTTGGGGCGGCCGGGGGGAGGCAATGCCCCCCAGCCGCACTGTGGGGCTGGGGATGCTCCACGGGACAAGGGACGCATGGCGATAACCCAGAGTGTGCCAAACCTGCTGGAGGGCCAAGGCAGGGAAGAAGATTTAAATGCTTTCATTAGATTAATGTGCTGTGACATTTTAAATTAGGAAATATTAATGTGGAAATAATAGGGTTGTGCGTGGGTAATTTTTCATTCCTCTCAGCAGGCCATAAGAAAAGAGGGGGCTGAGGAAGAGCTTCTGTCAGAGGAGTTCCCACTGCCCTGGGTTAATCCACCCTTGAGGCTGCTGGGCGAGAGCCGTCGGGGTGGGTGGCTGGGGGAGCCATGCAGAGGCGGAGGCACACGCTGGCACCAGAGAGGCTCTGGACGGGACAATAGATTTGGGGGTCAGTGCCTAAGCTGTCACTCCTGGAGATTAGGAGCCTGCCTGATAACTCCTGCCTGCCCGTGGAGATTCCCTTGCCCCTTTGGCAGAGGGTCTGTGGCTGCCCCGGGACCCCATGCTGCCCTGCAGCCCCCCAACACTTGCCCTGCCCACCCCGGGGAGTGCTGCCTAAGTTTATACCTTCCTCTTTTATTTACGACTTTCATTCCACTTTCTGCTGACTCCCTGATGGCACCTCTCCAATTTAATTAAGTAAATAAATAAAGTGATTAATTTAGATGCCATGGACTCTTCTGCATGAGCCCTGATAGCACTCCTGGCTGCAGGCTGGGCAGGAGACGCCGCGGTCCAGCCCACTCCGCGATCCCCCACCATGTCAGACTGTGTCTCCCGTGGGCTCAGCACAGTGCTGGACCCACGGACACCCACGTGCTCCCACAGTGTGGCCAGGCCTCTGGGTAATGGAGAGGGGGTTCAGGACATCCCTCATGCAAGTGGTCATCCAGCATCCCAAGCTCCAACAACAGGTAGAGAAGCTGGACTGTGAGGACAGAAGCAAATAAAGTCAAGTTTGTGGCATTGCGGATAGAAAAAAGACTAAGCAGCATTTTCCCACTTAGTTTTGATGCAGAACATTTCTGTAACACAATTCAGAGGAATAACTCTGTTAGTATCTAATTATCTTTGCTATTGACCCAGCACTCCCAAACAGTTTGGCACAGTATGGGATCGTTCTCTTAATGTGTTATTTCCAAGTAGCCATGAAATTGCACAGAATTACAAACTTCCCCGCTTTGATGGAAACTCTTCCTACTTGGAAGGTTTCTGCGGGAAACAGAGACAAAACACTTCAGTGTGTCAGTAAATTAGGGAGAATACACCTTAGTCCAAAGGGTGAATTCATTTATTGCCTGCCTCTCATGGGGCTGAAGAGGATGGTCTTTGCAAAGAGCACACACAGCCCAGGAGTATGGCAAGAGATCAGTCTCTGAGGTGCAGGAAGAGATAAAGCAGGTATATGGAGATAAAGCTAATTAAATTGAGATTCATGGATACAGAGAAAGGCTAAAGAAGGTGCCTTATCTGGTGATGAGGGCAGAGGAGACCTGGCTTCTAATCTCAAGCCTCCTCTTAATGTGTTATGTAGCCTAGGGCAAGTCACTTAATTCCCTTTTTTTGCCATTTAACCCTGCACTAAGATAAACCAGCCAGTTATTTACATGCTCTGCAGCGTTTCTGAAGCTTGGAAATGTTTTGAGATCTCACGTCATTGTAGAGGCACTGGACAGCCCTGACCACCAAGTGCAGCTGCAGGCACACCCCGGCCTGCCCGAGCACTCCCACCCCGGCCCCAGCGCTGGGAGCAGACCGGACCCTCCACCTCCTGCTCCGCCAGTTCTCTGCAGTGGAGATTTGGATTTGACTCCTCAGACATCCCGCATTTCTGCACCTCCTCTTGCCCTTTTGGCAGCAGAACTGTCACCAGCAGCTGCAATTTCCTCTTCCTCCCGGGGAAGGATGGAGAGGGGAATGTCCCTTAAGCTGGGGGCAGGCAGTGCGGAGCAAACCCAAACGATGCTCAGTGCAGGCTCATCAGCAGGATTTCAGGGAGAGGTGCAATAATATTTATGATATTAAACAAACCTGAGGCCCACAGCTAGTCGTGAAGGCAGCAAAAAGAAGATCAATACGATGGTTAATGGATACAGAAGGGCAATTTAATTGGGTGTTGTGTTTGAAAAATTATTTGTAAAGTTAAACACACAATGAAAGTATTGGAGGCCTGCCTTCTCAGAAGGTAAATGAGTCAGCCGGCACAAACTGAGCCCAGATGATTAATGGTTATAAGTGCCATTGTTTGATAAACTGACAAGTCACTGAGAGTAAAAACAAAGCTGGAATATTTTTAATTGGATTTCATGTGTGTCTCCCTGTTTGGAACTGGTTTGGGAGCAGGTCTTTATTTGAGACAGGGAGTCAGCGTGCTGGGCGGTGATGACAGGCGTCGTCCCTGCGGCACACGGTGCAGTGCCCAGCACCCTGCTCGCCCGGGGAAGCTGCATCTCCTGCGGGATGCAGCAGAGGCACGGGCGGCATCCCATCGGCCCACAGCATCCCTCCGCTCCAGCACCGGCACGTGGATGCTCCCTCCGACCTGGCCTGACAGAGGAACAGGGCAAGTCACTGCCCCTGCAAAGATTAAAATGGAAGTGTTAGAACAGACTAAGTGAACCTATGTTGCGGTGAGCTTTATGCTCATACAGTTGGATTAGTGCATAACAAACAACTATATGGATTTACATTTCAAATTAACTTTGGAAAAAGTATAGTAGTCTGTTGATTGCCTAAAATATGTAACAATTCTTTGGTCTCAGATTTAAGCCCATAAAAATGCTGCCGTTACTAAAAAATGGCTACTTCGGGAATATAAGCCCCACACAAGCCAATTAAATTTAAATACTCACACCATTCCCTTACAACTTTTCCTATTATTTAAAAATTACTCCCATTCCATTCACCTGACTGGCATTTGAACAGCGGTGACAGACACGCTGGGGCTCGACAGTCTGTGACGGCCAGCCTCATGCTCCCGGACACGGACAGGCATGTGGGTGACAGAGAAGCTGATTTAGCAAATCAACATGTGAAACGAATGAGGGTGATGTTGATTTAGCAAATGATTTTAAAAAAATGCAAGAGTTTTTCTCAGTAAGGGCTAAGCAGAAGACAAGAGATGGCAGCTTCCTCTACCCTGCTTTGCTTATGTCCTGAGCCAGGACAGGAGTCCCTGCTCCTTAGCCTGTTATTCTAAGCCTTATTTATGTAAAACGATCATGAAAGCATGTGTGATGATGGTGGAGAACTTGTAGGCATAAGCAATGCAGTTGCGTTTTCTTTCCTCCTCTGTTTCCTGCAGCAGCCATGCCTCCGCATCACAAAACCATCACCTGGAGTTGTCTCCATCACCTTCGGCTGCTCTTTCTTCTTCATCCTCCTCCTTTCTTCCCCACGAGCCTCTCATCCAAATACCTGCCAGCTGGGTGCTCTTCAGACACGACTGCTCCTTACCATTTCTCTCGGTGCGGGATCCAGGCCGTTGTGGTCCTGAGAAAATCAAGCGGGGGCAGAAACGCAGTTTTGCGTGAGTGCCTTCTGCAGATACTGGAAGGAGGCCAGCTGCCACCCCGCCTGGGACCCGGTAATTACAGCCAAAGAGTTTGGAACTAATGAAAGAAGTGACGAGGCCTCACAGTGACCAAATCTGAATGGAGAAGTTTCTGGCAGCCTTTCAAATTGATTTTAAATACGAACTCCCTTTAATCCTCCTCCCTATCTCATTCCCTACATCGCTGATTCCTCATCAAACATTTTAAATTAATTTGAGCCTGCCATTCTTTGCCCTGTTATCTTTTCCCCCCTCATTTATGAATTTTAAATCAACTTGTTAACAACCTACTTAGTTGCGTAATTTTGCTATAATAATCCATGCCCCTGGATGACTGCATATTAATTCTGGAGATAACATGCTCTGCAACTGATGACGCAGCAAGCTCATGGCTGTCCTCTCACTGCCGGTGGTGGCCGCACTGCCAGGAAAATCCCTTTGTACAGATCAGTAGCCTGGTGGCCGACAGGACTTGGGCTACTGGTGCTTGGCCTCCTGCTCCTGCCCGCTGCTCTCCAGCCCAGAGCATCCCCCCCACGTTGGGGGCCGCAGCCTCGCGCATGGCCGGCGTAGGCAGGAGCGGGGGGCCGTGGCTTGACGCAGCGTAGGGACACCATGGCGTGGGATGTCTTCATTGCCAGGCAGGTGGCCGTGCCGTCCCTTCCCGTCCGAGTCAGCACACACTATCTCTATTCATCCTCACAACCCAGAGGCTCTAGAGCAAGCTGTGATGCAGACGAGTACTATTTCCAAGATGGAAACTGAAGATACAATCCATAAATCATTTCCTAAGGGTTATGATAATGGGTTATTGATTAATAGGAGAGGGTAGAGAAAACACAGGAAGGACTGGAGGTCATAAATCCTGTAAATTAGGTAACCCTGGATGTGCCAGGCGATGTGAGCTGTGTGCTCAGGTCCTTGCGTGGCAGCAGCTGGATTTCCTGCCTTGGTGAAGTTTGAATTCTCACCAGCATCAGGGCCCGGCACAGCACGGCCACCCCTGTCCCGCTCGCCCCGGGCTCCCGAGGAACTGCAGTGTTGAGTCCCGTGGGTTTTCCTCTCGGCTCCACAGGTGAAGGTCACTTCAGCGAGATGCTCAGGGGAGCCCTTGCTCTCAGCTCCTCTGCTTTCCATCCAGCGAGGTTTAATGGTTTAATTCCCCTCCCCTCCCACACTCTGCTTTCGTTCCTCCTTTCTTGTCCCTCTCAAGTCACTGAAAGCAGCACTTCTTTATTTGACCATGCTGTGTGTTAATCCTACCTGCTCTACCTCCATGGAGACATGCTGAGACTGCTGGTACGTATTTTTCCGGCTTTTTGTTGTGGTTTTTTTTTTAAATGCCACGGCTAAAG
>NW_009630234.1:0-251 GCF_000690535.1 Cariama cristata
GGATTTTCCGTTACAAAAACATAACGGCAAAGGTTAAAATTAGAAACAAATGTCCTGAATCGATTTAGTAAAAAATAAAATAAACCAAATAAAAACCAAGCTCCAGGAAAAAAGCGAACAGGCTGAATACAGCAAATATTTCCCACTCCCGAAGCCTCTTGAAATGTGAGTTGGCAGAGATTCCTTTTGTCTCCTCTCTCAGTGCACACGAGGAGATTATTAGGACATCATTGCTGCGAAGCGGGAAAGAG
>NW_009630234.1:318-597 GCF_000690535.1 Cariama cristata
TTTATAAAGACGTTTATTTACTCTATGAAAATAATGTACAATAAATAATTTGCGATTTACTATTAAAGGATTTGAATAAATAGTCTACATCTAAAACTTAAAAAGAGGAAGGAAAATTCCTCTGTTGTTTCTTTTTAAAATTTAATTTTATTAAGAAATCTAAAAGTCTCGTTCTGATTCCTGAGAAAGTCACTTGAAGGATTCACAAATATTTTCTCTCGGGGGCTGACACCTCTGATGTGCGTGAGAACTATCGGGTGCTTTCTTTAAAATAAATAA
>NW_009630235.1:0-261 GCF_000690535.1 Cariama cristata
CAAAAGTGCCCGCCCTGCGGGGGCGGGAGGCTCTCACCGCCCCCTCCTCGCGGTGTCCGCTTCTCACGCGGTTCGGTTGCAGACGTTGCCAAGGCTCAGGGCCCCCCTCCGGGCTGGTGCCCCTGTCCCGGGCCGGGGTGCAGCTGCTTACGCGCCTAGCAAGCCTCGGGGCGGCAGGCCGCGGTTCCGTCGGAGGGCTGGAGTCCCTGTGGTCTCTGCCCACGGCAGTTTGGAACCAACGCACCGGCTGTGGTGGCATTC
>NW_009630235.1:338-2609 GCF_000690535.1 Cariama cristata
TTGGCAACTGTCGTGGCTGTCAGAAAGAGGGTGGGCTGAATTATTTGTTTTCAGTTTTTACTAAGAAATTATGTGGTTCACAGAGCGATAAAAAATATTTGTCCTTTAATTTTCTGATTTTGGAGAAGTGGAGGCTTCAGATTAATAGCAGGTGATTCTAAAGTGGTGAACAATCTAGGTTACAGACACTGTATACTAAAGCTAATGGTTTACGTATCTCTCATGGAACTCTACTAAGGTTGTAACTCACTCAGATATATGATGTGACTTACCCAATTGAGCCTGTCATAACAGGATGTGCATAACACTTTGGGTCTTACATTATGATGACAATTTTGTGCATAAAATGTTGTATATAGCTTTCCAGCCTCTGCTGCACTCCTTGTCACTCCTATAGGGCATTGAAAACCCCAGTGTGAAATGAAGCTTACACAAATAGCTTCCTTCCCATGCTCAGATGTCAAAACAAATACTGGCTCAAGTGTATTGCTCATCTGAGTCACAGCTTTTGGGAATTTAGAGGTAGATGTAGATTGACAGAGTTCCATTTACTAGAAAATGGCCACAAGGGGTGTGTGTGTTTTGTTTTGTTTTTTAAAAAATAGCACAATGACAGGTTAGTTCTGAACAGATAATCTATGAAAGAACAAAATATAATGGCAGATTTGTCTGAGTTAAGGGGAAAAATGTGATAGAAGAATGTAAAAAAAAAAATTATTTGAAAATTATTACCTTTACTAGAGGTTTCATATTTTTGTTTTCTTTAGAAGTGACTGTTAGATGGGAAGGAGAGTATGGTTGAAGGAAAGTAGGGTTTTCAAAGACTCATGAATAACAAATGTAATTTTGAGTATTCCTAAGTAAAGTTTCAGCTCTGCTCTGGATACTAGGCAGCCCAGGATAGTTCGAAGTGATATACAAATTTAGGGAACATTAAGAACCTTAAATAGTTATGTCCATCCCCGCTCCCTTCCATCTTACTGCCATCTTGCAGCATACTCTTTTTGGATGGAAAATGTCTTTTGGATTTGGGACAGTTTGGGATAGAGGGTTGTTCTTTAGTTTGGCTGTTAGTTAGATAATTTAAATGCTAATAAAAGGGAAATTTCAAGGATGGATAGTAGTTTCTTTTATGCATCTTTTAACAGGCCTGAAAACATCACCTGTGTGACCATAAGGTCCTTCCATGGCTAGCAATGGCAGGTGCCTAAAATGAGTCTAGCATTCTGTAGAATGTATAGAAAAATGGAAGCAGGGGGAGGGGAAAAGGTCAGTTGGATACTTTGGCATACACTGTAACAGCTTTCAGTAAATTCAGTCCAGGACTTAACTAATATGCTTAGGACTCCTGCTGCAGGGTAATCTTTAAGACTTAAAACTACATTCCAGAAGACAGATAGGTTTTTTTGTGTGTGTATGTGTATTGCATTCAAATATGTTATGCTAGAGGTGTGAGAATTTTTTGATGTTGTTAGGATGGCACTGTATCTAAAAAGTGCTGACAGGTATAGAAAATTGTTTATTCATAGTACAGGTTTGGTTTTATAGTTATTTTTACAGATGATAATTCTCACAACTCCGGTATTTTTTATTTATAGTGAGCTTAATTGTAAGTATTTGTGCATGTTCCTGACAGCTGTGAAAATTACTTTATAATGAAAAAACAAGAATAGTGCTTAATTCTTTTTGTTAATAGCTATATTTGAACTAAAAATATTGAAACTTGAAAGATAATGTCATTTTTAATGAGTAGTATTGTTAGAGAAACTTCAATATTTGATATCATACTTGCAATGGGGCAGGAATAACGTGATTTGACTGTAAGCTTCCCCCTCCCTCCCTTCTTCTTTAAGATATTTAGATTCTGCAAATCAAAATGCCACAGAAACTTTAAAAAGAAGAGAAATCCCAGAAAGATGAGATGGACCAAAGCATTCCGGAAAGCAGCTGGCAAAGAATTGACAGTGGTAAGAAGTTGAACTGGTTCACACTTTACATTAGCTTACTAAAATGGCAGAAATCTAGGCTCTTCCAGTTGCAAACAAGTTAGGTTAGCTAGCTTAGTGTGTTACCATTTTATTAGATGAGCACAAGGGATGGAATAAGTGGAGAAAAGATGGATTGTGGAAAGGACGTGTTTTCTTGAGAGTGAGCTATTCATTCAGCTTGACTGTAACTTCCTGTTCCAGCTTCAGTGTGGAAGCCAGTGTATCAGGTGTCTACATCAGTAATACACAGGGGTTCCCAAGCCCAAGACATTTTTTTTTTTTT
>NW_009630236.1:0-6852 GCF_000690535.1 Cariama cristata
TTATATATTTATTTATTTTTTTAACTTACATACATCTCCAGTTGAAATGACTGGAAATGATCCCTGTTATATCAGTGGAGATACTGAAAAATGACTCTTTAATTGGTGTCATCATATCTACAAAGCGAGCACATCAAAAGGAAGAATTTGGTTTCCTGAATCTCTGCTCATAATCTTTTCAATCTTGTGTTTGTTGTCACTGTTTTGTTTGTGTGTTTTGTTTTTTTTTTTAACAATCATATAAAAAAACGTCTGAGTGAATTTTTTTTTTTTTTAAAGAAACCTTTTGTGTTGGTGCTGTTTAACTGGTTTTGTAACTGTATAGTGCAAGGTAAATCAGATAGGTGTTTCACCAATTTAAAACAGTGTGATTCTTGTTAAAAGTTTAATATACTAATGCTGCCTACAATATCTGGCAGGGCAGTAAGGACATTATCCTAACACTAGCTTGCAAATATTTTTTTCATTAGGTATGGGTTTTTTTGTGGGAGTCAGTCCATGATCTTACTTTACCACAGTTCATCTAGAAGACCTGGCAGATAAACAAAACCCCCAAATGAACTCTTTAGTGGGAAAAGTTATGTATATGTTTTATACAATACATGACCTTTAAAGGTCTACTTCAGAAGTGGAGCAGAGAAATAATCACTAAGAAAAATTTATTTTGGCACCATAAAGTGAAGCAGTCTTGATACTACTGACTACTGACTCATATCAAGTGATGTGAACCTAAGTGTAATGCCTGGTATGTAATTCTTCCTCTCTACTTTTAATTCAGTTCAGTTTGTACAAATGACATTTTCTAGCAGGGACTCAGATTTGCAAAAGTATGTTTTTGATGGCATTACAAAAAGATTAGTACTGACAGGTTTTTATATATTTTTCCTATGTGAGGCCAACTCTTCCAGCCCATTTCCTTCAGTGATATCTGGAGAGGATCTGATAAGCTTTATACTGCTTTTCACAGGTCAAAGGGCATTGTCTTCCCCTTCACTCCAGCTGCCAACAACAAAGTCAGACGTATGTTATCACCATCACACAGGAAGCTGTGAGCCTGCTTTTGTTCAACAAAGTACAAATACAGGAAGAGCGACAGGTTAGTTAAGAGCTGATGGAGCTCTGCTAAGGTAGCATATAGCTAGTAACACTATAACCCAATAATATTATTCTGTATGCTGTGTATGTTTCAGGATCAGGGAAGGGTGGTTATCTATTGTTGATTGGTTTAATATTACTATAGCCTAAGTACACATATCCATTTAAAACCATTTACAGGTGGTATCATCTCCTGAGGTGGAGCTGCAGAATAATTACTTATTCAGTAAAGAGCAAAGCTGCAGTGTGATTAAGGGACAATGAATTGAACCTGAAGTTCATCTGAACAGATACAATTTCACACTGCCAATTAACAAACAGGATGTGAGTTGCCTTAAATTTGTTCTAGACTCCCTCATTTTAACCTACAGTATGTTGTATATCAAGATTAAAATGATATACAATGTATTAGTAGGCTCAAATAATAAAATGCTATGAATCAGGACATCTTAACATTGATAAAAGTGAGTTTTCCACTTCTCTGTAATTTTGGAATGTGAAATCAGCTTAATAGGAGCTTTATGTTTTCAACACTGATAGGCGGTATTTTGGATCCATGTTCATTAGTGCTAAATTTGGATCTATTTGCAGCTTGTCTTCTGCTTCCGGTACATTGTTTACTGCTTCAGGAAAGTCTTCCCAATGCATTATACTAGTTCCTATCCTCTATTTTTTGCTCAGCACAGAACAAATCAGGTCAGGCACACTGAGTTCCAGCTGCTGTCTCTAAGGAGTTGAAACTCTACTATGTTGTACTGCTACTACCTGGAAGTTCTAGGCCACACCATAAGTAACACATAGTGATGTCTGTGGGAATAGAGGACTACAGAAGTAGAGTTAAGCCCACTACTTGCCCATGCCTTCAGGGAAGTGAGGAATGGCGTGTTTGTTCTAGTGCCAGTGCCAGCGAGTGCAGCACTGCATCAGGAAACTCTTACTGCAATTTGTCCCGTCTCTCTATTTGTGATATCTTTGTTTTCACACCTTCAGTGGGTATGCCAAGAGCTTAATATGTTTTCAGAAGGGCCTTGAAATGGTTAGTTTCCTCTATTGAGATCACTATATTACTTTAAATGTGAAACCGGCACTTTGAGCTTTAGCCATCCAGAAGTATAGATCCAGCATTCAGTGCCAGTGTCCTGCCACTTTGGAGCACTGTATGGATGGAAACGGTAAGCAGATACGAAAGTCTTGTGAAGAGGTGTGATAGATGAGTAAACAGGACTGTGTCACCCAAACTTCTGAGTTCATAGTCTGCCTGTATGTCTAGCAGGGGGCACCAAGAGCAAGAGGTGATGCATTCCCAGCAACTGAAGCTCAGAGACCATGGTAAAGCTTTTCATCTAACCCAAAGGGTGACACCTGTTGGGGTCAGAGGTTGTCCCTAAAGACTGCTGACATTAAGCACTACTTTAGGTCACTGCCCTGAGAGGGAGAATAAGGGTGTAGCAATAATACTTACTTGAGCTTTCAATCATGACCTATGAGAAATATTGCCTTCATGGTAAGTAACCATTCCACTGTAGAGTTGCTGCTGTAAATATAAACAGCTGGCCTCTACTCACCATCCTGCTGTGATCCTGTCAGTTTCTTCTGTTTTACTCATGAGTGAAAGCGCTGGAACAATTTCACATGATTATATATTATGGTCTGTATCACTACTGCAGACTTCATTTGTGCATGTGTAAATATCTGTTTTTACAATACATCAGAAAAGTTTGTCAGGATTTTGCTGGGGGGATAGAAGAGGGAGAGGAAGTGGATTGTTAACAATAAAATACTATCTACCAACTGGAAGAGAGATGTGTGACCACATGGCATGACAAATCTCATGCCTGTGTAGATGGAATGACTAGATATGTACCTGTAGTAGTGACAAGCATGGCTAAAGGTAGGAGCAAGAGCAGGCAACAGAATAGAAGACAGGATACTGAATAAAAAAATTAAATGAGAGTTATGATTTTACCCAAGAATATGGCCGTATCGTTGTACATCTGCTTTAAGCTTGGCTAAAACCAGTATACCTTTCCATGATTTCAAACTGAGATTCTCATCACTACAGCAATCCATAAGTCATATTTGGCATCCCTTCTTGTTAGCTAAAATCCAAATGCTGAAAAACCTATGCTTGCTTATAGATTAAAAGATAAAAGGAGTCAGTAAGGAAAAGCCCAGAACTGCCGAGATCCAGTCATTTGGTTTAGATAAAGTCTGAGTAGGTGAGCTGTTTGAATGTACAATTGATCATCTTAATTACTCTGAACCTTTTGATCTTTATCTATCTGCAGTTCATAGAAATGGTACCGAACACTTCCTGTTCTGATATTCTAGAAGACTGATTCTTAACAATACTATTAAAAGCTTTCTATTGCTTAATACCGATGTCTATACCCTCCAGTGAAACTCTGAACTGTATATATGCACAAACTGGAGTTATTGGAGATGCTCTGAAGAAAAAAAGGTTTTTAAACATGTCTGATGACTCTGCACTTTCCTAACTATCCATTTTGGGAAACAACTAAGAGAGCTTTTCTGTCTTGATGGACTTATCTTTATGAAGGTTTATATAGATGACTTTGGAATACCATAAATGCATAACGGTGTAGTTCAGGGCATTTTGCATCTTGAAATTTTCAGAAAGTGGTTTGCATAGGCACTTTGAATGTTGCTGTGCGTGTTGGAAGCAATGGGCAGCGGAAGGCTTGTTAGCTTGGAGCAGTGTGTCTGTACAGAGTTGTCAACCTGTCAGAGCTCTGAACTCTGATCATGTTCTGGACCCCAAATGCTTTTCACTCTGCATAGCAGAAACAAACCATGTCCAGAATTTGTTCTAAAATTATGGCACTTGCTGAGACAAGGGTCTGCTGCTATGATCATCAACTGAAGAAGGGACACCATACCAAGAAATAAAGTCAGACTGCTAAGGAGCTGAGAGGAGATACTACCAGACAACAGCTCCCCTCAACTGAGAGCTAAATGTCAAGGTAAGAGAAGTAGACTATGAGTAATTTGGACTGGCAAGTATGTCCTATATGCTGGTTCTCGAAACCCAAGCAACAAGAGGGAAGGAATGAACGATAAACTGGATGAATTTGCCTTGTATAGGGACTGCATACTCAAAACATCTACAATGTATTTTACCTACCTGTGGGTAAAATCCTGGATTAGAAGTTATATTATTCAGGAAGGAAGAATCAATCTTATCCTTTTGACCGACAGTAACTCACCGTCTGCTTGGGATCCTGCCTTAGTTCTGAGCTTTCTCATACCCTAAATAGATCTCTGAAAAATAACCATTAACAGCAGTGAAAATTGGTGCTGGTTGTTTCCGAATACACCAGTATTACATAGGCACTGAATTTATCCATATGTAGTCAGTAAGTCAGTGTAGTATAAGCTGGTATTCTGTTCACTGTTGAAACGTAATTTCTGAGATACAAAGTCTTATAGAATCATAGAATGGTTTGGGTTGGAAGGGACCTTAAAGATGATCTAGTTCCAACCCCCCTGCCGTGGGCAGGGGCACCTTGCACCAGACCAGGTGGCTCAAAGCCCCATCCAGCCTGGCCTTGAACGCTTCCAGGGATGGGGCAGCCACAACTTCTCTGGGCAACCTGTGGCAGTGCCTCACCACCCTCACAGGGAAGAATTTTCCTTATATCTCATCTAAATCTTTCCCTTGTGCTATCACTCCATGCCCTTGAAAAAAGTCCCTCCCCAAGTTTCTTGTAGGCCCCTTTAGGTACTGGAAGGCTGCTCTAAGGTCTCCTGGGAGCCTTCTCTTCTCCAAGCTGAACAACCCCAGCTCTCTCAGCCTGTCTTCACAGGAGAGGTGCTCCAGCCCTTGCATCATCTTCATGGCCTCCTCTGGACTCGCTCCAACAGGTCCATGTCCTTCTGGTGTTGGGGGCTCCAGAGCTGAAGGCAGTACTGCAGGGGGGGTCTCACCAGAGCGGAGCAGAGGGGGAGAATCCCCTCCCTCGACCTGCTGGTCACGCTGCTTTTGATACATCCCAGGGTACGGTTGGCTATATATATCTGTGTTTAGACAGGTGTGGATACAGAGAGATGTCAGGCCAGGTCAAATTCTAATCGGTGTTTTGCCATGTATGTTCCTCCATTTTTAGTCCCTTGCCCTTCTGCAAATTATATTCATGAAGAATTTATGCTAAAAATGCTATGATTAAAGAGAAGTTGCTTATATTATGGCGGTCCTGCAAGCTACATTAATTATGCACCACCAGAACAAAAAGTTATACCAAAATTGCTCTTTATATCACTTGGATTATACCTGAGGATTTCCACGGCATGGAAAAATTCCTGGATGGCATAAAACCAGTGGAGATTTTTTTGTATCCTCTGCTTGAGGTACGGTAGGCATACAAACAGCGCTTAAGTGACAGAGGTGGAAGGAATTCATGCTGACTGATAAGCACTTCTTGTTCTTATCTTGTGCAATTTTATCTGATGGCTACCTTTCTATCTAAGACAGAGAGAACCGTGACTAAAGGAAGGTAAATAGCCATTACTCAGAGAGCAAGCAGGAACAGAATACTGTCACTGTACTATGCTTTTCTTTATGTGATGTCTGTTCTGATGTTGGGAAGAAATCAGCAAAAAATAATTCCATCTAAGTTATTTCATTCTAGTCTCACGATCTTTCTAAAGGAGTTTTATTTGGATGGAAGCTGCTTCAAACTGCACAATATCACGTTGTGAAACTGTGCTTGTTTTCTGATCGTTTGTCACAAGAGGGGGTTGGAGTTCTTTGCAACTTATAAAAGCTGATGTTCCCCTTTATCTAGGAGAGGGTGTTTTGGTATTTTTGTGAGCAGAAAAGAAATCCTGCTCATTATGGGCTTATTGTTGTACTGTTTTTAAATAATAGACTACAAAATTGTTGAAAAGCTTAGGTCAAAACAATGGGCAGTTAGTAAGAAAACTGTTGTTCCATACTGTTTTTCATTTTGCACTTCGGTGGCAAATATATAATTGTAAAAATTATGATGTAAAAAGCATTCTTGGGCATGGTCATACTGTTAAGCAGTGAAATTCATAGAATAAGAGTTGAGGAAATCTCTCTGAGAAAATTAATTTCTTTAGGGAACCATCACTAGGTGAATCCAAGTCCTCAGCTAGCCAGGCTAAAGTGAGTGAAGTAATGATGCTTTGTCCACCTGAGAAACTAGCCCTGTTTATGCTGGTATTTGCAGGATGCCAGCATCCTGCATAAAGGCTCTCCTCCTGTTTGTGGTAGAGCAGCAAATATCATTGCCCTATTTCAAAATTCTCACTGTGAACAGGTTTTGGCAAAAGTAGTAATAGAACTCTAGGTCCTTTTTTTTTGTGGTGGTTTGGTTTGTTTTGTTTTGTTTTGGTTTGGTTTTTTTCTGGATAATATATGAACTACCTGACAGGTATAGGGATTCTATACATCCTTGGCTCATTCATTCACTTCTAAGCAGGCAGATCCAGGAGGAGTAGTGCATTCTTGGAAATGCTTGGGCAAAAGCATAGACAGTGTTATGAAAATGGCTAAACCACCACTTTTCATAATGTAATAGGATGATGTGACTGAGTAGATGATGTCTTTTACATTTGGTGAAGAGAAGGTTTGGAAAGGTTTGTTCTCCAGGTTTAGAGAAGAAAAGAGCTATCTCAAATGGTAAAATGATTGCAAAGACTTTGTTTTGATCAGCAGCAAATTATTATGATGCAAGAATGATAATGCAGAAGTGCTGTTTCTGTCTGTAGGGA
>NW_009630236.1:6883-17145 GCF_000690535.1 Cariama cristata
GGAAATTTAAACCACCTTGTTGTTTCTAATTCTGGGATTTCTCTTTGAGGTATTTTGTTTATATGCCCTTAATTCTTAGAAAAACTTTTTCACTCATATCTACATTAGCCACATTCGGTGTTTCTATTGTGTTGTATAGTCTATATTAACTGCCTGTAAGCATTGTGAGGGGTGGACCTTTCTCTAGAAAGTCTCACCATGCGGCAATAAACTGATTTCATATCTTGCATGTCTGGCAGCAATTCATGATTTTTAAAACATCAACAATGCTCCTGGAAGATCTCTGTACACAGCTGAGTGGCTTTGCAGGGCAGTGGCAGTGGCTTTTTCATTTTATGACTTTACATTTCCAGTGTCGGAGGATATTTATTACAGGAGTTTTCCTAGAATTAAAGTAATAGAATACAAAAAAATGCAGTATTTTTAGGAGAGAAATGGTTTTCAAGGTAACAAGACATATACTTTGAGAAATACTACTTTGGTGAATGCAAAGTCAGAAAGAATAATTTTTAAACATTGTCAACACTTATAAAAGCATATGGTCAGAAGACTATATGCATCCCTTGTGAGGAAAAGCATTATGGAGGCCCATTTTTTGTTCCTGAAAAGGTACACAGCTTTTTTCTTTCAGCTTTGTTTAGTTTACTTCCATATTTTGTTGAAAATCCCAACCAAAAAAAGGGAAAAAAAAAAAAAAAAAAAATAATCTCTTGGGCATTGCACTGGTAGAAAAAAATAACTTATATGGGTATTGTCTTTGATTTACTGAAGAATTAAAGAAGGATTATAGCCTCACTCTCTTCTACTGTTGTTACTGAGTACAGCCAAGTTTACAAATCAGATGTAGGGCATCATAAAAACTTGCCACAACGTGAGCTACAATTTGCTCTGTATTTCCTCTTGGAAACTTTGAACAAAGCTCAGCACAAGTTTCATTACCCCTCCCATTTGTTTTTTCCCACACTTTTCTTTTTCCCATATTTGAAAGAATCTATATAGTGCTTGCTTATGACCATCATGGTGTTTTATATTTAAAATGTGATATATATTTTTGAACCCAAATATGATGCAAATTCATAACTGGAGTTTTATGAGATACTGTCATTAATTCTGTCCTGTTTCTGTCAGTAGAATGAGGACTCTTTTTCCTCCTCTTGTTTTCAAGTCAGAAATGCTTTTCCTTATATTTGCAATTGATTCTCCAATGAAGAATTTTTCAATTTTTTTTTTTCTTTCTTTTCCCAACAGTGTTTTTTCTTTAGAATGCAGCCTGGACATACACATTTTCTTCAGCACTACTTTCTTGTGACCAAGTATTCAAAATGCAAGGGTAGGCACTGCCTGTCCGCCATGAATTGTAGACTGCGTCCCATTTACCTCCTCATAGCTTATTATTTTTTCTGACCTTGGTCCCCAGCTGAAAGATGTGAAGACGACTAACAAAACCCTATTATTTTGCCAGAGATCACTATGTTTAAGAACAAGACACAGAGAGACAAAAGGAAAAAAAAAAAATTTTATTCTTTTAATTTCTGTTTGAAACATCAGAAAAAGACTTTGGATCTTTTGCTTTACGAAGTGAGAAATTCCTAGTTCTTTGTTATATGTGATAGAGTTTCCAATTTATACAGGTTTTAAAACCAGCTGGTAATAAAGAAGATTCTTGTAGGTCACCGTCTTCCCATCATAAACTCTTTGCACTGTTCTTCAGCTGTTCAAATAAACATACTTCTGTTTCTTGTCTTCCCACTGAGAATAGTAGATAAGCCCAAACAAAGAGGTGTCATACTACACTACCGAGCAGAACAGCATTTTGTTTGGAAGCCCTTTCTACTGCTGCTGTTAGTTTTACTTATTGTCTTTAATATTAAAGATACCGAGTTTTAAAGAACTTGCAAGGGTGAAAGTTAACAGGGAAAGTTACTATATTTATATATCTTTTAAGACAAATGTATATTTGACTGATGTAATTTCTCTGTTGACCCTGCTTTGAGCCGGAGGTTGGCCTACAGAACAACCGTTAAGTTCCTTCCAGCCTGAATGACTTTATTATTCTACACTGGCGACAGTTACTCTATGACATGAGTAATCCATTTATCCTGGACATGTAAGCCTGATAAAAGACCAAATGGACCCATCAGCTGTTGCTCCTATTATGTAGTTATTATAACCATGTTGCCTTTTGGTGGTCTGCATACAGGCAGAGATCTTGCATCATAAAATCCTGTTAATCCCAGGTGAAATTTGGGTACAGTCTGGGCAATGAACCAAATAGAGTGATCGTGGCACAATGAAGTGTTCAGCTCTGGAATACCAAAATCCAATGAATTTGCATTGACACCAAAGCAATGTTGTCCCGTGATCTTGAATATCCTGTGGTAAGAACAATCTAACTGTTTTGGAATATAATATGGATAGCACATGTAATATGAATTGCACAGCCTATACTGTGTATTTGAGAAAGCCCATTTAAAGATTGCACAGAGTGAGGCTTAGTTTTTCTGAGATGCGCAGAGCTACCAGCTAACTCGCATTTATAGCTGAACTCATTGTTGACCCGTTGTCAATAAGGGTTTTTTTTCATACACAAGAGATCAGACAAAAGAAAGCAAGTTTTATTGTATCCTGTTCTGTTAAACTTCTTTCCTCACTTTCAGCACAGCTGAGATGCCATTATAATAGCTATAATACTTTTCCTAAGTAAAAATACATTCAGAAGGAAGGGTGAAAATAATCTGTGTAATGTATTTCAGTTCTACAATGAATAAAGAAAAATAAGCAAGGAAAGTTGACTATTGTTAGCCTAAAGCTTTTTAGATTACTCTTTATCTGACATCAAAAAGTAATGAAAAAATGGGTTAATTTTCTCTATGAAAAATGTCATAGAAATTGGATGCTTAAGAAAATATTTTTGGGAAGAATAAATCGATCCAGCCTTCTTTACCAAAAATTAAGTATTAATGGTAATAAGAATTAATATTTTCTGAAGAAGACCACTTGGTAAAAATTTCCTGACCACTTTTACTTCCAGTTATTTTATTTGATAATACCTGTATTACTGCAAAATGATTCTCTAGGTAAAGAACAGGACATTCAAGAGCAGTTTGTCTTTATTAGCTGTGGGAAAGTCACCTTTTTGCAATGTTATTTTGCAAATATAATTTCAGTAGTATCAAGGTTGTAAGCGCTGTGGTTTCTATAATTAAATGTACCTTCACTTGCTCTTTTTTGAAGTAGGTATATTTTTCTATTATAAGGGTGTTATTTTCAGTATTCTGTTTGCATGAGAAGTTTTATTTATCAGCCTCGTCAGATGCCTTGTTATGAAAAAGTATACCCAACTCTTTGCTAAGTTAGCTGATTATTTTATATCAAATACCACCATCTGTTCTTATTATCTGACAAAAATACAGATGATCAGGCTAGAGGTGCCTTAACGTCGGTGTGAGTTTAAAGTTCAAATGTTAGATACACTGGCATAAGCCGTGTCTTCCTTCCTACCATAGAATTTGAGCGAGAAAAGGATTAGAGGTGCTGCTTCTGTAGTTTGTTCCTGTTTCATTGCAAAGGCACACCCTCAGAATGTAGGAAGTGAATGTCTTTCTCCTGAATGCAGACTTGAGTGCTGTGACTATCTTTACTTATCTATAGGCTAGTTGGCTTTCTGCAAACATTTGCTATGTGGACGCTGTGGGGCATAGTGAGAATGGAGTTAAAAACAGGGAGAGGAGCCTCTGGCGCTGCTGAGATTCACTTTTAGTTAGCAGCTGAGCTTTGTATGCTGCCATAAATCAGGTAGCCATAAAAAGAAAAATCGTTACACAATTCAGAAGGAAGTGGAATATGATAAACTCCTGTTTACAGCCTAAGTGACTTCCTTCCAAGCCCTCCTCCTCCTTTAGGAAACAGAAAAATCACCCTAGGCTATTGGATGAGTTAATGTCTATTGAATATATTCTATACATATTCGTTTCTGTTATGATGGAGCAGACACTTTAATTGGGGACTCTGGGGCTCATTGTGCTGAGCACTGTCCAAATGCATATTGAAAAGGCTGAGCTGGCTCTAAAGGCTTTACATTTTAATTACCAGAGAGAGAAAGGAAAGGGCTTTCTTCTTCCTGCCTACCTCTCCAGCTGTAGGATATTTGATGCTAGTCTGTAATTCCGGCTAAGGAAGCTTCTGAAAGATGCTTTTCTTGATGGAGAACCACACAATTACAATATGGCTGCTCAGTCTGGAAATGGATTTTCAGTAAAAGCAAAGCTGCTGAAACTTGTATATAGTTGCTGTGCTTCATTAAAATGCTGGAACCCAACAGAGCTTTTAAATCAAAGTCCAAAGCACTACAGTGAAGGTGGGCTGTAATCTTCACTTTGACTGTGCTCTGTCATTCATTATAAGCTAAATTGATATAGTGTGTTCATCAGCAAGATACAGCTCAAGTGATGATCGTCAGTTGTATTTCGTGGTATTATTGTAGTGCTTAGGAACTTGATTCTTGGGCCCTGCATCCATTGTGCCATGCAGGGGAGCATATGCTACAAGTGATTGGCCCTGCGTTAGAAAGTTTGTAATCTACATGTAAAAGGAGAGATAGCAGACAGATATGGACAGATGAGGAATTAATTAAATAGTCAAGATGACAAATAAAAAAATCCTGTAGATATACATATAAAGAAACTTGCTCTTGAACCCTAGAGTGCCTTTTATCCCACTTTCCCAGAAACAGAAAACTGTTAAGCTTCAGCATTTTGGTGAAACAAGTAATGTATTTTAAAATCCAATCACTTAAACAGTTTCTCATGGCCAGCCAACAATAAGCTACATGACTTCATGTGATTTCTTACCAGTTTAGTGTTCTCTGTTTAGCTACAGCATGATGGAACATGACATGAGTGGAGTTTTTTATTGAATTTGCTGCTTGGTCTTCAAATCGTGAAGCCAGACCTCTGCCTAATACTATGAAAGGATGTGAGAAGTGTTCAGTGTTTTAATCTATGTACTGCCCACAGCAAATATGGTTTTTAAGTCTGCATGAACTGCTATGCCTGCCTCTGTAAATTATGTGATTCTGACTAATATAAGCACATCAAATTTTCCTTTATTAATAGTGCCCAGTGTTAGATGTGATCATAAAATACACGTCTTCATTTGTAGCTTGGATTTTAGAAATCCCCATAGACCAACTGAGGAAGTGTAAAGAGACCAACCCGAAATGTCCTGGGAGAATTTCCAAAAAAAGCAAAGCAGCAAGAAATAGAAATCAAAATAACATTTTTCATTTTCTCTGCCCTAAAATCTTAGAGCACAACTACTGTTTCAACTTTCTGGCAAAATCATGCTGTTATCATTTTGATTTTTTGCAGTTTCTGTAGACTGAGAGATATTTAAGGCTCTAGTTAGTGACACTCTCTGTTTGTGCCTCTTCAGCCCCGGTCCCCCAACTCTTTTTATTATTGAGTGCCTATGTCGAGCTTACCTAGAGAACAGGCCTGACAACTGAGAAAGGAAATGCGTGCAGCCAGCTGTAGTCTCCACTGTCCTTTATTTCCTTCCCAGTTCTAAAAAGGACTGTGACCCGTGCAGACTGGATTGGAAAGGGCTTGGTGGTTTTTTCTCTGTTGCTACCATAACTTCTGCTCTTGCCTGTTCATAGCCTACTTTGTCTTCAAATCAGTTCATGATGCTGGCCCTACTTAGAACAAGACACTGTCAAAAATTAAGTTGCAAGAGATAATCTAAGCTGAAAAAGAATTCTCAAGGGATTGGACGGAAAGCTTGCTTATAAATTTTGGGAATGGGTTCCTTAATTATTTTCTTGGTATTTTGAATAAATCTGCTTACAGTTATGAGACTTCTGAGACATCAGAGATAGTTATAGCATGAGATATCCATAATAATAAAATTAATAGGTCCTATAGCTGCTTTCTGTACTGAGTAGAGTTAATTCCTTTTTACTGATGGAAAGGTGGGTCCGTGGTAGAATTTTACTGTGTCACTGTTACGATTCTGTGGTCCTAGTGAATTTTCTTCTGCTTATTCAAAATATTAAAAAGTTAGAATTTAAGATCTGACAGCAAAAGTACCCATGATAAGCAAAACTTCCTAATGCTGCACCTGTTAAAATAAGTAATTCTATTTCATTTTGGTGGGAGTAGTCATGTTATTTAGAGCTTGAGTGATTTACTGAAGACTAACCAATGTATTCTATGATCTCACGTAATGCGTGTTTATTATAATGTGGTTGCAGGTGAATATATGTGGATAGGGAATTACAGATTGCTGTAATGAGAATTTAGAAGATTAACCTTGCTAAAATAATTAATCGACAATGCATTTCTTGATAATGATTAGTTCTTACACTTTATTAATCATACAAAATTGTTGGTTTATAACATATACTAGCACTGAGCATACAATGCTACAGAGCTGATGCTATATAGTTAGGACTGATGATGAAATCATTGGTGGTTCTTAGTTTCTGAGATCAAGGCGATCACTTCTTTCTTTGATTTTTCTTTAATTGTATGTGAAGTTCTTATGCTATTGCCCACTCCCTCCCAAAAGGCATGTCACAGTGCTGCTTATCTTCGTTTTGACTTTGCTGGTCATCCTTCTTGTGTAATAAGGAGATTGTTCTGCTTATTTTGTCTGACTGCTCTGGTTACTTAAATGCTTGCTATGTGTACTCACTCACCTGCCTTTGCCTGTTTGGTGGTCATGTTGATCACATATTTAAATAAAATGTTTGTACATTATGTCCAGTTACAATATCGCAGTATTAGAAAATCTTTAGATACTGTTGTTACTTACACTATGTTAGTATACTGATATTTGGGTCCAAGGCAAGCAAATATGAGTTATATCTTGATTAGTACAGTTACAATTTATGGATGTTAAAAGGTCTCTATTTTGCCTACAATGCGAATTTAAGCAAAGATCAATAACAATTTCTCTTAAGATAGAAAACTCGCTGTAAAATTTTAATAAATTATACAATATATGAGAGCCTTATGAATAAATTATTATTAGATTCAGTTTAATCTCTCTCCTGGAAACATGAAATAAAGAGTATTATGGAATAATTTTTTTAGGTTAGTCCCCTCACTAGTATTGTTCGCTTTTCTATAAGAAGATTGTGATGTCTGGCATAATAAATGGCGCAATACATGGAATCTTGGGATACAGTCATGAGAGACACTTCTGAAAAGAACTTCTGACTGAACATTCACATGACCAAGGCCTGCAACCAGTTAGATGAAGGTGCTTGAATCTCACACAGTAAAAGGCAAATCTAGACATTGTTCCCATCTGCCTGGGGCATGCTTTGCTTCCTTCCACATATTTTTCTGAAGGAGGACTCAAGATCTCACTCTCACACCAGCACCTGCTTCTTTCAGTGACTGTTCTCCCCCCAGCAGCTACAGCTGGCAGCAACTGTTTGCGTTAGGCTACAGCAGACAAAAGAGGAGGTTTTTTTGACTTTTGGAAGAGCTTTCATTGCTGAAGCAGCTGTTCCTGATGTTCCTGGGGGAAAAGTCAGAAATCTGGATGGAAGGCAGTTGGACCACATGAATTTGGGTGTCTTTCACCCAAAGTTATTCCATTATATTTTCTAAGAGGTTCAAGGAATTTTTAAAGTTAATTTAAGAACAGACTGTTGATTGTCATCATTTGAACATGAAGTAATTTCTAAACTGCCATTTTCATGAATTCTACATGTCCATCTTTTTTTTTATTTAATTTTAAGACACTACTGCAAAACATTAAGATATAAACAGATTTTTCTCATTAAGCTTTTTCTTTATAATACCCCATTTGAATTATAATACTAGATATAGAGATCTGTAATATGCTGATTGCTAGCAGCTCTTCATTCTAATGTTTTTTTCATTAGAGCACTGACAGAAAGAGCAGTCCACAAAGGGAATGCAAGTGTCATAAGAATACACCAATATCCTTTAGTAAGAAACAAAAAAAAAGCAAAACATTCACTCGCTATGCTTGTTCAAGAGCTACTACAGTAGTTCAAAAGCTGCCTCACAATCACCCAAACAATGGTTCAGCTCTTTGATTTGTGATGCACGTGATGGAATTCTTTTCCGCTGGCTTGTATGAATTTTCCTCAAAGCGGGCTAATTCTGCAAGACAGTCAAATTAATTCAGTGGGGTTTTTTTATGGAGTAAATAACATACTTTCATAAATTTGGGCTGTTGTATATAATGGCCGTTAGATCTCATACACAATTATGTTTTGTAGCCAGCATGTTATCTCCAGTGGATACAAGCAAATGTAGTATCCCTGTTGCTGGAAAACCACATGTACCTGTCAGCACATCTGTCCAGGCAGAACAGACATGTTGATACCACAGTTGCCTGCTCTTGTGTACTTCCTAGACTAGTGCCTTTTTTTAATTGGGCCTCAGCGTATTGAAGTAGAAATGTTGAATATGGCTGAATAGGTAATACAAGTTTTTTCAGTGCACATCCTGCATAGACTTAAACATGTCTTTGAAAGTAATGAGTGATTTATCTTGGTTGGTGAGTCAAAATTGTTGAAACCCCCCCCTCACCCCTAACTTATTAAAGTGTGGTTTTGCATGAAAAAGGTGTGTAAGGCAGAGGAAACAGCGTCAGCAAACCGACTTATGTTGAGTTGCATTATGAGTTTTGGGATGAAAGATGCTTATTATACGTGGGCTTATGCAGTGACCTGTACACGCGCTAAGCTGACTCTCTGTTACCTTTCTCCCAAACTTGCTTACTGTTTCTGGCTTAGGACTGTACTCAGGGTTTACCTTGGAGGCTGCCTAGAGGCTTGAGTGGGTTGTTCATGCCTTGTGCGGGACTGACTCTGGGAACCCCTTGGAGTGTAAATGTTCTGAAGTACTCACCTTTTGCTTTTAACTGCAGCTAGATGTGCCAGGAGCCAGTAATGGTCTGGGACAGTACTGGCTTCTGAAAAGAATTATTTTGCTTTAGAAAAGTGCAGAAAGTGTCTATTCTGTGTTTTGAATGTTGTATTTATCAGCACCAGTGGAGACCTCCTGCCCCTGAATCAAATAGTGCACTGTAATTTTGGTGAATGTAGCTCAAGGGCATGGCTTCTGGAGGATTGTTTCCCTTCTTGACAATATAGCTGCTAATATTTCAAGTTATTTGATTAATGAACTATGCCCATGAATAATTATAGCAGCTATGTTTAATAATTATATAATTGTATTGGCTAACTTATTTCATATTTTCTTTACCAATGTTAAGTTCATACATTAATATCACTAAGTACTCCAAAGTGTCCCTTTAATTCTCTAATGTGCCCTATAAAAATGCATCTCTGTAATACCTTAAAGGAGAGTACATCTGTAACAGTTAATTAACTTAATAGTATATCTATTTTCTTTTCAGCCTCCTTAGTACCTTACCTTAAACTAGAGAGAAAATATAAACTTTGTGGTATTTCCAGGGAGCTAACAACAATTTATGTTAAAATAATGCTTATCATGTAAAGTTTACAGTAAGTAACAGCTATAGTTTCTCTAAACAATACATAAGGAATAATTTATTTCTCTATCCTAGTTTATGAGTTTGATGAGCTTTTTGAATGGAACAAAAATGTTGTTCTCATTAGCTGTTGGTTGTTTTTAACAGTATCCGCTAAAACCTTTGGCTTGTTTTTCAAAGGGATTTGAATATATACCCCCATGAGATTCAAGCTTGGTTAATTACATTTTGAAATAATCCAAACACATGCACTGTTTTCTTAATGTTCATTTTTATTGTGATATTCCAGGATCAAAAAAAGGCATAGATTGTGTTTGCCCCTCTTTTCTTCCCTTCAGACATATGCACATCTGGAGTGTTTAAAAAAGTCTGTTACCATTTGAAGTTAAGAGATTGTGTCTAATGTTAATACTGTAAATCTTGTAGTGGTTTTTGGCCTGCAGTTTATTAAGTAACCTTATGATATTTGTCCCAAATGCACAATAACATGTAGCAAAATCATTGTTATGGATCATCATGCTTACTTTTCAATTCTGTTTCCTGGAGATTTTTTTTTTCTAAATTAGAGACTGAAAATGGTACTATGGATCCTCCACAGTTTCAAATAGTTATTCAGTAAAATGCAATTTGTAAAGTAAGTTAGAACCACAATAAAGGGATTTTCCTGGTCCGTTCTTTTGGAGAATTCTGAAAGGAGTGGTGCATTTGGAGTACCATTCTGAAAGCTGTGAATCATAGAATCATAGATTCATTATGGT
>NW_009630237.1:0-2296 GCF_000690535.1 Cariama cristata
TGTGCTGTTTGTGCACGATTAATCCGGGCGTGAGGTTTTTATTTCGCTTGCTTGGGCTGGCACAAACACCTGCTGGGTCGTGCGCAAACCCGGTGGCAGCGAGCGATGGCACTTGCTGTGTCATACGCACCTTTCTTAGCGATGCCATCCCCTTTCCCAAGACATAAAACAGGTCCCCGTTTCGCGGCTCCTCTTAGGGAAGGCAAAATTCTGCGTCCCTGGGAAGGGAGGGTGTGAAAGGCTGGCACAGCCACCCGGTGCTGTGAAAGGGGACGGTTTTGTGCCTTCAGCTTGACCTTTTCAAAACCCACGCTCGGGGTAAAAGGTGGGTGTGAGTCACCCAAGGGTGCCATCGCGCCGGTCCCATCCCCTGCGGGACACGGGACAGACTTTGGCCAGAGCATTTAAGCGTTGCATACCCGTGTTTGGGCCGAAGCATCTCCTCGTGTGCCGACTTTGTCCTCTCCCCCAGGGAAACGTGGTGCTGTGGAAGCCCAGCGACACCGCCCTGCTCTCCAGCTACGCCGTCTACAAGATCCTCCTCGAAGCCGGGCTCCCTCCGAACGTCGTGCAGTTCGTGCCGGCGGACGGACCCGTGTTTGGAGACACCGTCACGAGCTCCGAGCACTTCTGCGGGCTCAATTTCACCGGCAGCGTGCCGTACGTTGGGGAGGGGAGCGTGGGGGGAGAGGGGCGAGGAGCTGCTGGCTGAGACGGTGCTGGGTGCTCGTCTGCCGGTCCTTTGAACACGTAGGACAGCGTTGAGTAGAGTAGCAGGCAGACAACTGGCCATCCTTGCACAGTGCTATTAAGGTAGGGTTTTTTAATTGGTGACAAAAGCGTCTAACCAGGTTTTCTCGCTACAAGGCGTGCATTTACCAGCAGGGAGTTTCTGTTGCTAAACTGAAGGCAGAGAGAATAGGCAAACTTGTATGTGACACTGCCCTGTCTCCCAGGGATGCTGTGATTTGGCTTAACGAACCGCACTGCGCCGGCAGAGCGATGCCGGCTCCAGGTAGATTTGCAAACCTGCGCTCTGCCCGCGCGTCGGGGTGCCTTAGTGATGCTGAGGGCCCCGGCAGCCTGCAACGGGCTGTTAAACCCCGGGACCCCGCTCCACCGGCGAAGGACATGGTCTGATGAGCATCGTGCTTTAAAGGTGGGAAGCTCATAAATTAGTATTAGTGGCTGTGCCTCCTGGTGGGAGGTTATTAGCATTTTTATTGTTTTGCAGCCAAGGGGTTTGTCACAGTGAGGACCGAGAGGAAGGGGGGAAAGGAGAAGAATGGAAACTTCTGCTGGATGCTCACTCCTGCGGTCATCCCTGTGACACTGCAACAGTCTCTTATTTTTAAAACTGCGAGGTGGTTGTGTAGTGCCCTTGCTCTGATACCTAGGGTCTCATTCTCAGCTAGCATCTCCTCTTCTGCTTGCAGGGCATCCTGTCTTTTGGGGACGGACGCAGGGGTTTGCCAGGGTCCCCTTCAGCAGTGCCTTTTCCAGGTGCCACCCCTGTGCAAAGACAAGAGTGCACTAACCAGCTCCTCCTTTCCCTTCCAGGACTTTCAAGCGGCTCTGGAAGCAGGTATCCGAAAACCTGGATCGCTACCGCAATTTCCCACGCCTGGCTGGAGGTGACTGCCACTTCTTAGACCTTTTTTTTTGAGGGGGAGGCCATGCAGGGGTGGGGTGGAGGTTCAGTTTCTCCACTGCTCAGGGAGGGACTAAAGCGATAGCCAGGATTCCTCGCCTTGTGAGCAGAGAGCAAACGACACCGCGAATTGCGTCCTGTCCGCCCGCTGTGGCAGAAGCGTAAAGCTTGTTCGGGTGGGCGCGCTGGGTATTTGGAGGAGCTTATGGCACCGGTGCCCACCGGCACGGGATGGGCTTTTACGGTGGGGAGCTGGCATTTGGGTGGGAGACGGTGGCACGGTGGGGTCGCAGAGCCTCCCCGCTAAGTTTGGGAACTGGTGTCGGTGCCTTTTCCATCACTTTTGTAAGCTCCTCGAGCGCTGGGGTTGTGCTCCCTGGGATCCCGGCACCCTCCCTGTTCCGCGAGGAACCGTGGACAGGGCAGGGCGAGCGCTGGCCGAGCCCCTTGCAAGGGACCTGGCCGTAGCTTGTGCTTTTTCGGAGGTGGCACAGCCCTGACGATTCCTCCCATGCCCCTTTTTCCTCCCTTCTCCGGCACCAGAGTGCGGCGGGAAGAACTTCCACCTGGTGCACAGCTCGGCCGACGTGGCCAGCGTGGTGAACGGGACCCTGCGCTCGGCCTTCGAGTACGGCGGCCAAAAAT
>NW_009630238.1:0-12239 GCF_000690535.1 Cariama cristata
AACCATAACAATTCTATGATTCTATGACTGTGGACTTGATTCATTACTTCTTGAAAGAGTTTGCTTTGGTCTATAGTGTACCTGTATGTAATGTATCACAGTGCAGTCACAGGTACTGCTTGGACACGAGACCGGCTGGTACAAATTCTTGAGCTGCAAAGACAAGTTTCTCCTAACTTTACATAGAGGACTTCAGCCTGAGTATGTAAACATCCCAGCACATCAGCCACCACCTTGCCTACAGCCTGTGAGGAGGGAGCCCTTCCTTCAGCCAGCAGCGCAGATAAAGATGAGAGCATCCCAGTTCCTGGGGTGCTGGGTCCTCTTGCAGCATGAGTGGCCCACACTGGGTAGGCCAGGCAGCGACTCCCCTGGGACTAACTCCCCCAGCTATGGGGGAAGAGCCCAGACAGCAGGCCTGTTTCATTTCCCTCTTGCATCGTGCACTGACGGTGTTCACAGCCCACTAAGACCATTCATAAAAGTGAGAACTTAAACACAGAATTACAGGCCAAGGACACCTCTTTTCCAGCTCTTCTACCTTCACTCAGTTTTGTCTAGAAATTAAACACATGTACTATATGATTTTAATCTTTTCCCAGTACCATCCCACACATTTCCCTCGTTTGCTAGGTGCTGTCAGAAGTTTGACTTCAGCATTTTGTCACATTACTCATGCTACAGCAAGGAATCTGTGGCAATGTTTCTTCATGGATCTGCCACAGATTCCTCAAAAGATAGCAATCAGGTGAGCGTTTCCCATTGCTTTGTAGACCATTCTGGTGAGCTCAAAGGAAACTACTGATACACACCCTCAGCTATGCTCGTTACTGGAACCAAGCAACACACTCACCCCACCTGAAGTGTTGCACTCTTTAATCATTTGAGGGAGAAATATAAAGCTGCTGAACAGCTCTAACAGCAATGCAAAGAAAGGAAGAATGATTATAGGAAAAGAGGAAAAAGGCTTATTTTGACTTTTAGCAATACCCCATGTTGTTCATGTTGAACCGAAACTACTATACACTAACCCAAGTGCACATACTTAAAAGTTCTGTGTAATGTCTACAAATTTGTCAGGGAAAAGGAGACATTAACATCTTCCCAAACTACAAAAGCTGGCTCCAGGAATACCTGGCACTTTAGGCTCCAAAGATATGGGCCGAAATAATGCTACAATGAGTAAGCAATTTACTCAAGGTCACTTGGTGTATCAGTAACAAAAATCCCTGAGCTAAGGTAGAAGAATCTCCTTTCCCTGACTGCCAGTTCAGCAACTCTTAACCAGCACTGTGAAATTCAAGAGTCAACACCAAAGTAAAGAACAGAGCTGTTTGACTCTGCACCCAGGTAAGATTTTCTGATGACTCCTCTTCTGGCACTGCCACTCAGCTACAGAGTGCAACTGGAAGCCTAAGGCAACTTCGGCTCTTACTGCAGATGTCTCGGGTCTGTACTTCAATGAGGAGGGACTCTGTGGCTCTGTCCCTGTCCTAGCCATGCTGGACTGAGTCCTTAAATAACAGAACTCTGTTCAGCGTCTCTGAAAGACACCTGAGAACTCACTGGATAAGCATTAAGGAGATGAGTATTAGAAAGGAGTAATGCTAATAGAAAAATTAGAAGCATGATGAGAATTTCCAAGTTACATTGCTTTAGTTCTTAAATTAGTCTACAGATTGTCCATTTTGAAATTAGATTTATTACTTGATGAAATTGAAAACAACATACAGGCTACCAGAGTCTTGATTTCATCCCATGTTTGCATTAAAAAAAACAAGCACAACTGCAGACATGTCAGACAACAGGAGCCCAGTTAAGAGAATGGAAGAAGAAAGATGCATTGGAAGCCTTGGGATATGTGGCCACACTCCTCAAACAGTGCAGAATCAATTCAACCCAGCTCAAAACACTGGGAAGGGAGAGAAGGAGCAAGGAGAATAGGTCCTACTACTGACAGTAGTGTCTCTGGTCATCTGAGGGGTCTGCTGATGGAGAAAGAGGTCTCCTGGAAGTCCAGCCACAGGCAGAAACATCACTGCAATCAGCTGCTTTACAAAGAATACAGTCACCTTTTTAAACCCTATAAAAAGTAATCACTGGCTTGTCAAGCTCATCCTGAATTAAGGGCAAGCCACTATTTGTTTATACTAAAAATGCTTTTTATGGGTCCAACCTGAACCAGTCACAGATGGATGCTTCATGAAAAGTGAAGTGAGGAGGTCTACCGCCTGCAGCATCACACGCAATGGACTTAATGAAGGGCCATCAGCGCTCCTGTGGGGTATACCGAGCGTGATTTCCTACTGAATACATTGAAGAAGCACTTGCCTAGCTGATACTCTGGCAGCACCTTGCCCTCACTGGAATGATGCTGTAACAGGGATAAATACACTTCCAAAAACAAACCACTGTAGAAAATTATTACCAGTCAAGATCAAAAGTACAGGTAACAGAAAGCGTATGTACCTTTGAGACAGCTGCTCTGTAAAGAGCTTTTATTGCTACCTGTTATACTTCAAGCCATAAAACCAATTGTTTTTGCAAAGTCAAATAATACAGACCCTTCAAACGTCAGGGTCACCAGTTTTAAATTCACAGAGAAGCCAAAACGCAGTTCAATCACTGCAGTAGGTAAAGTATGCTCACATTTGAACGATGCAGCCCAAGAACTGACGGGAAAATTGGGAAGGCCCTTTGTCTCAGAGTGCGGGATGGCGGCAGTTTGCAACACAGTGCAGCCAACTGACAAGAGCAAATCTGGAGCCCACAGAAAATGCAGCATAACAAAGCTCCTCTTCCAGAACAAATACTAGGCACAGGAGCTCTTGAAAGTCACTCAATACTGTTAGAGGTGGGTGGTAAAACCTGCTGCAGTTGAACAACAGCACTCCAAACAAACCCAGCTGTTTTGTACTACATCATTATTTTAGGATGAAGCCGTTGAGCCAGGTGTTTGCAGCACAGGTAGCACGTGGCACCTAAAAGGTGCATTTAAGTTATATGGCAGTTTGGGAAGAAAGCCTGAACACAGGCACTCTTTCTCTGGAGGAAGGATGGCAGATGATACAAAGAGTATGTTTTCAGTAATATGCAGGTAGTGTTCAGCCTATGAGAAGTTAGTATCGTATTAACTCTGACAGAACAGAGGCAAGCTTGTTAAGGCCCTGCTAGCTCTTCACATTTGCTCACAGCACATCACTTCAGAGAGCCTTACGTACCAGCTAAGACGTCAAAGTGCAATTTCCTTCCCATTGTGTAGACCAGAGTAATTGCAGCTACTAGACTCTGGTCTTACCAGGTCCTAGTTTTATCAAGCCAGCTATCCCATTCATCAGAAAATGATTTAATACCCTGAGACCAGAAGTTTTGGACATGGGAAAAAAAAAAAAGAACCACAAAGGAAAGCCACTATCTCCTTTCAGAATCTGTTTAAGCCTTCCAATACCAATGAACGAGGTATTCCACCACAAAAATGGGACAGAGTACCTCTACACAAAACAGCAGTTGTGCAAATTTTTGCTACTCATATCAGCCTCCTGACTCTATAAAAATGTAGGGATAAGTAAGATTTTCCTTATAAAAGTTGTAGTTTATTTCTTTTCTGATCAAGAGTTGTATCACTACACAATACTACATTTTATTGCTAATCACAAATCGATGCACCGGGGTTTCAGAAGAGTTTGGTTTATAGCGTTCCTATGTAACAAAAGGAAAAAAGTTACAAATCCAGACTTTGCAGACACATTGCCATGTCCCTATAGAAGCAGGGATGCATTAGGTCTGTTTCACTAGAAAATTCTCCTCTTGAACTGTTTCTGGAGAACACGTAACCATAGTTTTCTCCAGCAGGAAAAGTCACCCCATCATTCCATGCAAAAAGAAGGTGGCCAATCTGCTCCATAGCCTAAAATCCCTTTCCTACAGAATGGGAAAGGAACATGTATTTACATGGCTCCTACTGTGGTGCGTTAATGCTTAAATTACTAGGAGCAAGTTGGCACATCTTCCAGCTACACCTACTACCCAGCTTAACTCAGCTTCCTTTTGCTGGGGTAGCAAGTTCTTGCCAACACAACCGAGATGTGCCCTACTAATACTCTATGAAGCTGCGGTAACCTTTGCCAGAGAGCAACACAGCAGAACTCCTGCTTCAGAAGAGCACTGCACAGCCCTGCCGCAACCCATACAGTTCAGTGCATGCTTTATCTGTCTCAGACCCAGTATCAGCTATTGTAAGCAAAAGCCTGCGGCCACACGACAGACAGTACTGCCACGGAAGAGGTACTGCACTGCTTCAGACACTGCTGCCCTGTTATCCCCAATACTGTGATGCTTGGATTTCAAGAAGGGAGAGTTAAGACTCTGTCCCTTTGGTCATTATTGCCTTAGAGGGGGTGGAGAGAAACTAAAAAGAAACTCTTTGGGAGCTGAACATCTATTGGGAGCTGAATGCCTATTCTTGTTAGAAGGCTGCACTGCGCAGGGCTCCAGACAGATTTCATTGATTCTGAGGCACATACTATTGCAGTTAAACTTGTGATTAAGTAAGTCAAAACAAGTATCAGAACAAAAATATTAAATGGAGGGTTAAATAATTTGTCCTATAGGATTCAATTTCACATTTCACCTGTTCACACAAGCACCTCCTGTCTGCTTGGATCTGAACAGCCTACAGCTCAACCCTCAAAGGAGGTGCTGAGAAACAAGAGACCGAAGCTGCTTGCGACAAAAAGATGGATATAAATATAAAAAGAGGTTCAATTTCAAGCACCAGTAATACTGCCTGCTCAAGCCCCAGTGTGGTCACCAGGGAGACTCCCAAAATCAGGAACATTATTCAATTAAAACAACAGACCGTGCTATTCTGCAGCTGCCAAGATTCCTGGCTACAACTCCCAAAAGAGTTTGCCATCTGTCAAAATTGTCTCTAATAAAAAAGCAAGACTGCTCGACGAGATGAAAGCAACACCCCCAAGCTGGCTTATTCAGTAAGGACCCAACTTCAGACCAGGAGTCTGCAGCATCAGCTTCAGCAAATGGGATCTGTTTCACTATCCAACAGCTGCCCTTCAGCTACTGCAGAGCATCAGCTTTTTAGCTTCCTTAAAACAAAACAAAAAACCCTGGATTCGAAGCATCCAAATATGGCCTGTTGTACTGGAGCATTTAAATCCTTGGGGGAGGTGGGCATCTTCTTTCTCTGCCACAGGCAGTGCTTACTCCATGATGGCCCGGTACAACGCAGGTTCAATGTAATCTTCACGGTAGCGTGAATTGATCACTCTTTGTCTCTTCCTCTCTTGTCTGACCTCCTTCTCTGCGAAGATCTCTGTGAAGCGCATATCTGAAGCTATTGACTAAGAGGAAAAAAAAAAACACCACAGAATTAGTTACTAGAACACAGATCAAATCTCTGCCTCCACGTCCTCCTACTGCATGTAGGAAAGAACCAAGTCAGGACACTTGGGAACATTCAGCCTCCTTCAAAAAACTGACCAAGCACAAGAAAAATATTTAAGGAACTGGATTTAAAAGTCTGGGGGTAAGATTAAGTGAACTGTAACCAGATATCTAAAGAATCACAGGTTTCAAATTTAACTGAGTAGCTAATTTAAGTTCACAATCACTTTCTTAAAGGAATAAACACAGTCATCTGTTCCAACTTTCAAGCAGTCTAGTACATTTTGTGCCTGATGGAGCAGGCGTGTTTAAACACCTGGTCACAGGATTCAGCTGATACTTTCTTTCTTAAACTTCTAACAACCTGTGTGCCTGCCAACAGGTTCTACATTAGGGTGTGCATGATCATGCTGTGCAGCAAGATACCCTTGCATGCTGTCCATAGTTATGGTTTTTTTTATACCAGGAAGCATAAAGCAACAAAACAGGGACCTAAAGGGGCTGTGTGATCTCCATCCCTGCAGATAATCAAAACCTGACTGGAGAGAGCCCTGAGCAACCCTGTCTGACTTCAAAGTTACCCCTGCTTGGAACAGGTGTCTGGAGCAGAGACCTGCGCAGGTCATTTCCCACCTGAATTATTTTACAGTTTTTAAAAATGGCCAGCTTTCTTGATGCCACCCTACTAAGAGCTTTTCAGAGCAAAGGGTAAGTGAAGGAACGTGGCCATTCTTTGCAATGGGAACAGACAATGAAACTTACCAATACAGGCATGAAACGGTATTAACGTGCTGTCCCAAACAGTGACTATGCTATAAATTCCTGCCTCTGCAGAAGGAGAATTACAGTCTCTCCAGAAACTTTGCTTTTGTAGCCTGATCAACAATAAAGCTTTGCAATGACTGAGGAGAGCATGAGATTGTAATCTTTTGCTGCCACGCACTCTGCTTGCTGTTCAAAGACAAATTAAGTTAAATGAGCTTCTTTAGTAGAAGCTTGCAGGCTGTTTACCTACCAGTCTTGACTTCACTCTCTTAGGAAGCTCCTCATCAAGAGTATATACATCATCCCTTTTCACCATCAGCTGTGACCCATCTTCAAATTCCACCTAGAAGAAAAATAGAAGTTCTATCAGAAGTCTGAGAAGTTAGAAGCCTCCTACAGCTACCCAGAGCTTGCCTTCTCCTCCCCACAGAGGCCCCTTATGAAATAATCATCTACCACTTGAACTCTGTAAGATACGTATGCAGGTATGCACACCACAACAGACTTTAACCAAAACCTTGCCAATCCCATGACAGTGAAAGTAGCCCAGCAAGTTTTGGGATATTCTTTTAACACCTAACAAGACAGTCTGGCTGGTCACTTTAATACAACGTCAACATTCATGCCTTTGGAAATGTGCAAGGCATGATACACTCTCACTAAACAGAAAAAAGCAAAACCAAACTCATTTTAAGTAGTTTAACCTACAGGAACACAGTCTGCAGAAGAACTGCAGACCAGCAATTTTTCAGAAGCTGACACTTGAAAGTGGGTTGCCAGATACAAGTAGAGCTGCAAGCAACCACTTTGCTCTTAACTCCGGCAACTGTTACCGGCATCTGGCATCGCTGACAGCACTGAGTAACTTCCCCTGAAGTGTTGAAGCATGACTACCCTATAGCTATGCTGGCATTAAGAACAGCCCTGTTAATATAATCAGTTGTTACAAATGATGAATTTTCAGGCAACAATTCTGTACCTGGTACATCTGGATGGCGTGTGATGCGACAAACTTGGCTCCATAAACTTGTCCATCTGTCCATCTCACCTGCACAACTTCCCCTTCAGCAGGGGGACCTAACTGAAGACAGTCTCGACTCTACAACATAAAGGAGGAAGGCAGGAAAGACAAGGAGAAGGGTAAGCAGCTTCCTTACATGAAGATTCAGCAAACCACTGGGGAGTCCATCCCAGTCACATTGCACACCACCCCAACAATTACTCCATTTTAGGGATGGAGAACTAGGCTGAGAGACATCCATCTATGTCATCTGCATTTAAATTCCAACAGTGGGCCCAACTTCAAAGTACTTCATGCAGGAACGGTATGCAAGCATCAGCAAGTTTTCCTTCAGACCTACCACTGCTAAGCAGCCAAAGATTAGCTGCACTCCCTGTTACACCTGTTCCTATGTGCTCTCAGTTAAGTCAGTCTCATGTAACACCCCTAAGGCCATCTTGCAGCACAACACGACCTAGGGTTGGAACAATGACAAAATGCCCTGGTGCATCTGCTTTGCAGCAGTAAGAACTGAGTCATGTCACGTGCCCTCTACGGGAGCCAGACTCCCACTGCATAACATACCACAATGTCCTCTGGATACAGGTTATCACTGAAGGAACCATCATCAAAGTTGACCTCATAGAAAGTCTCCTTTGCAAGGCTGACCACTTCACATTGATAGAAGCGACCATTCTTGTGCTTGCTGATGACTATCTGTCCAGGTGACAGATCCTGGAGTGCAGCCTTAGCTCGCTGAGAAGACACACACAAAAAAAATAATTAAAAAAAAAAATCACTTTTTACACAATGACTCCATAAAGAATGTGTTGAGGAACATAGCTCTAGTGCTGGCAGATAAGGAAGCAAATACTTTAGTTCAGGTGAGTAACTCTACTCAAGACACCATCAGCAGCATTTTTAGAAAAGTTCTGCCTCTGGAATTTCAAATGCTTAAAGCCTCATCTCTTAGATGCCGCTGTCCTTAATTTACTTTGTAAATTATGCTATCATTCTTCAGAGCAATGCAAGCCCTTTACAGTAAATATTCTCTAATAGATTGTTGTGGTTTTGATGGCTAAAAGGGTTACATGGGCACTTTATAAACTAATCAATCACTTAAACACGAAATTCTATGACCACTCATGCAGCCTGCTGGAGTCCCAGCACTAACTCCTGCATATTAAGTATCACAGCATAAACCCCACCATTATTCCTTACTACAACAGCCACAGGAGGGATGAAACGCTCTCAGTCCTTCTGGGCTGCAAACCAAAACACAATAAAGGACCTAAGATCACTCAGAGCAGCAGCAAGGTTGAGATCAGAATCCAAGACCAACACCATTAGATTATACTGAACATTGTGAGAGCACCAATCCTTCAATAAAGTTTTAAAAGAATCACACAATCTAAAGCTTTTCAGTCCCTCCAAGATACTGCAGTTCAAATCCTGAGAATCACACACCTACTCACCTCTGCCTGAGATGGAATCTTATGCCTGAAGCAGGTAATGAAGACAACAAACGGCCAGTCATCAGGCTGCATCATGACTCCTGCTGCTTGGGCACAACTGACATGAAAGGATGTGGGACACCGACCATGCGAACACTGTACACAGCAACCTGCAATTCTCTTTCTTCGTTTCTTGCAGAAGATGCATTTCTGTGGACAGGAAACTAGAGGTTATTGGTTAGCACTAGCTTTTACCCCACACAAAGGGCTAGCTGGTCTAAGAGTCTGACACTGTGCTATTTACTCTAAGATCACTGCTACTTTCTGATTAAAAAGAAGCAGAAGGCTACCAGTTCTAGTTTATGACAAGTCAAGTAATTCATAAATTTAGAGTAACCCCACAGACGAAAAATGTACATAAAATATCTACCAGCTCAGCATGCACAAAGCATGCGATCCAAGGATGCTAGCAACCGGAGATCTTGAATTAAATCAGCCTACAACGCTCTGAAGTCAACGTGGCCTTTCAGCACTTGGCTATTAAGTTACACAAAGACAAGCAACAAGATTAGAATAATGGGCAAAGACCACAGAAGTAGCAGTTAAAATTTTATCGCTACTATCAGTGACCCAATTACACTTGGGTCAGGCCTGATGGGCTGTTGTAGGAAAAGAATGTTATCTGTAATGCGAGGTAGTAAAGTCATTTTCCCCTCAACACAGAGCTGTTAAGAGTTAAGTACAGTTGCTTTCTTGCTGAAGACATTCACCCATTATAAAAATGCCTGAATATCCTGAAGCATCTCAGTGCTCAACAGCAGTCAATAAAGCAAGTTAAATACTAGGGATTAGAAAAATAACAAAGAAAACAATTATCACCATTACACCACTGTATAAGTGTCATTTGCCACATACTGAAAACTGTGGCCCCCTTGCTCGCTCCTCATCCGAATAAACATATACTAGAACAGGCAAAGGCTTAAAAAAAAAATATAAAAAAAAGTGGCAAGAAGGACAATTGCATTTCCCACACAAAGAACAGAGCAGATTAAGTTGTTCAGTCTGGAGAGGAGATAACTTGGGTTTGAAGGGATAAACAAAGTCTTCCAAATTCTGAAGGGACAGGAGAGACACTTCTGAAATACCATCAGTGAAGCAGAAGTGATCCTTACCAGTCTGAAACGTTGCAGGGGGATTTTGCCAACATCTACAGGACTCCGCTCTGCAATGTTCACAAATTTTGCCTCCAGCACAGCTACAGCACACATCACATGAACCCACCTGTTAGGTCAGAAGAGGGGAAAAAGAAGTTAATATGCATTAGGCTGACAGAGGATGCTTTACAGTTTAAGTAAATTCAGTTCTGTTGGAAGGTTGCCATAAAAACCACGATAAAAAAAACCCTCTGAGAACTAGCAGTGTAATTTTCCTTCCTACTGCTAGTAATAGGGCACACGTGGGGGAAAACCAAGACTTCTTCATACTTCCAATCTACTAACAGGCTTAACAGGAGAGAAATTTAGTGTGGCTCATGTTGGTTGCATACCTGCATTATAAAAGCCTGCCTCAGATTTATTCCTTCACAAACCTGACCCATAGCAACTGCTCAGTCACTGCTGAATTACTTTTGAGACCATGACCAAGAGGCTGAGGCTCCGTATGACGTCCACAAAATTTCTGGAGGCCAAGTTTCAGTTACTTCATGGTGCTACAAGTCTGTCCCACTGCTATTTTGCATCAAATAACTTCAGACGATCCACCACTCCCAAGGACAGAGGACAGGCAGTTGTACGCTGTATACTTGCTGCAGAGGTACCCTGAATTTCAGTATGTTGTGCTACTTAAAGCTATGGTTGTCCTTTGTCTCCATTGCCATCACACATTACATGGAGATATCAAAATCCTCTGTGAGAAGGTACTGAGAGATGTTATCTCATCAGGAACCTTATTTTTATGCAGTACATTATACCTCTGCACATTACACCTCTGCACTATAAAATGCAAAGCAATTAACAGCTGCTGTCAACAGAACAAGAGTGAGGCACTATCTGAAGAGATGATGATTGCTGCATGTGAACATGACGAACACACATTACCATAGCCTCCTGGTAACAGAAAGTGTGAAAGGTATTGTTGGTGACTCCATTACACCAAATGCAGATGTTGGCTTTATTAGCTTACCCTCAGCTACTTAGGAATTGAATTTCTCCCTTAAGATCAAAAAATCTGGAACACTCACTTGTCATCATTGGCTCTCTGCAGTGCTCCTCCTCGTAATGAACACAAACAGCAGTCCTGGCACAAGGAAGAAAACATTAGCTGAGAGAGGGAAGTCCAGGGTAAAACACTTGCTCTAGAACTTCCTCCTCAAAACACATGTCCAGAGGAAGATGATGATTTCATTGTCAGAAGGGAGCTAACTACCTTGTACAGATCAACCCTTTAGCTCTCAAAAGCTGCTGTCCTTAGGGCAACAAATATAGACTCCCAAGTCTGTTGAAGGCAAGCAGATCTACCACTGAAGACTTGTTCAACTTCTTTGTTATGGGTTCCTTTTACATAGGATCGTAGAATGGTTTGGGTTGGAAGGGACCTTAAAGCTCACCTAGTTCCCAACCCCCTGCCATGGGCAGGGACACCTTCCACCAGACCAGGTTGCTCAAAGCCCCATCCAACCTGGCCTTGAACACTTCCAGGGAGGGGGCATCCACAACTTTCTCTGGGCAACCTGTTCCAGTGCTTCACCACCCTCACGGTGAGGAATTTCTTCCTTATCCAATCTAAATCTTCCCTCTTTCAGTTTAAAGCCATTGCTCCTTGTCCTATCACTCCATGCCCTTGTAAAAAGTCCCTCCCCAGCTTTCTCATAAGCCCCCTTTAGGTACTGGAAGGCTGCTATAAGGTCACCCTGGAGCCTTCTCTTCAGGATGAACAAGCCCAGTTCTCTCAGCCTGTTGCTGAGCCTTTTGTCACTGACAGAGATGTTAAACAACCACAATACCCTATATCCTTTGAGGATGTGTAAAAGGATCTGGAACAAACATGAGCAAATACCATTCAAAAGGTTGACCTGTTCTGGTATCTGGAATCTATATAGCTTTTTGAGGGAATCCCATTCTTCTTGCCTTCTCCACATGTGCCCATCTCCCTAGTTATTAACAGAAGTTATGTTCTGTTTTAGAAATAGTAGATACCATAAATTAAGACAGAAAATTGAGCTATTCCCACACTCACGCAGAACGTCCTCCCTATGACTCAAGTGAGCTCAGCAGCTTTGTGCTAGTTAAAAGGATTACGTCACTATGGCTTAAAAAGCACCAAAATACAAGAGACTGGCTCCTAAACATTCTCTAATTGTCTTCTTTTCACAGGAGACAATAAAATAAAAAATCCACACTACGGAAATGGACTTTGTAGCCAAGTTCCCAGATGTACCAGAGCCCATCGGTGAAAAACTTATGAGAAACGTTACCTCTTCTAAGGCATTTTCTGTACACCTGGAGCACATCCAGTCTTCAGTGGCCTTGTCAGGGGACACACCATAACAACCTAGAACAGACACATCTCACTTAAGAGCTTACCTAAACTCATACCCATTCTCCTAGAGCCCAGAAGTA
>NW_009630239.1:0-268 GCF_000690535.1 Cariama cristata
GAGCACACCCCGCTTGGGCTGGGCGAGCGCCTGGCTGCCCAACGGGTTTTTCCATCGGGAAGGCTCTGCTGAAGGATGAGCCCCCACCCTGCAGGGCTTACCTGTATTCCTAATTTAGAGACTTTTTTTTTTTTTCAAATAACTTGTCACCCCCGCCGGGAAGTTCTCTTTTGTTTTGTTTTAATCTTAGTAGTCTCGCCGTGAAACCCCCAGTTTTGATACCCGCTTCGCAAAACCTGCTCTCGGAGTTTCTCATTTCACAGCCGCT
>NW_009630239.1:434-685 GCF_000690535.1 Cariama cristata
AAGCAATTGTTTGTTACTGGAGGCTAGTCACAGCATGGGATGGAAAAAGAGAGATCTAAAGAGGACCATAGCACCGGGCAGAACAAGCTGTTAGGTATGAAATAAAGTAAACACAGCACTGATTTTCAATATTATTACCCAAACACGATTTCATACAAAGCAATCACCATACAGAAGTCTATGAAAATGCGCTTGTCGAGAAATCGGCCGGGTTTTTTATTTTAAGGCATTAAGGAATAATTCCGGGGATG
>NW_009630240.1:0-1890 GCF_000690535.1 Cariama cristata
AGGGCACCTCCTGACCCACCGCAGATACTGCACCGACTACTATCATGTGTGCAGTGGGGCAGGGCAGCAGGGTGTAAGGTCTGAGCAGGGAAATCTCCAAAATGCCAATCCCTGACCACCGCCATCCCCGACACAGCCCAGCCAGGGCAGGAATTGTGTGGACATAACCTGGCCATAAGGCTTTTGGGGGACATGGGAGGAAAGTGGGTGCCCTCCTTCTCCCCATCGCACAGCCGTGGGCTGGAACTGGCTCCTGCTGGTTAACAGGTAGGGTCAGAAACCTCTGTGGGAGGTGAGCCTGGGGACAGAAGGGGTCTGGGATGGGGCTGGGCCAGGAAGGGGTGGAAACGCAGCGGGGCGAGCAAACGGGGGTCCTGCTTTGCAGACAGGCTGCTGAGAGCTTCCCATTTGGGCATGCACATGGGCTACAGCCTCCATGGAGCGTCTGCCCAAGCGCAGATGTCCGGCTCTGTCCTCTGGCACTCGCAGGGTGGGGGCTGTGTGTCCCTCATCACCTTCTCCCCCTTTGCACCCCCAGCACTACCAGAGCCCTCTGCACCCTGTGCCGTGCAGGGAGAAACTCCAAATGTGTGGTCCCTGTGGCGTGGGGATGGGAGGATGGCAGCGCTGTGGATGGGCTGGCTGCTGGAGCATCCCTTGGGTTCAATAACCAGGAACTCTTAAACCTGGAGCTTTAGGAAAATGTCTAGAAGTGAAGCCAGAAAAGGCAGAAAGGGTGGCTGTGACAACAGGGTGGGGGCTCCTTTCTTTCCCCCTCCTCTATCCATGCCCGTCGGCTGGCTGGTCCCCAGCGGGGCTGTCGGACCTGTCAGTGCTTGCGGTCACCGCTGCAAGCTGGCACTCCACATGCGATGGCAGTGACACCCTTGTATTTGGCGAGGCACCGGCGCAGCCGCCGAGGGTGCCACAAGCCGTGCAGCAGAGCGAGGAGAAGCCGTGCCATCTGCTGTTTCTTCGGCGCCAAAGTGTAAAGCAAACATAGCTGGGAGCTATGAAACACCAGGAGGGAAGGGGCCGTGCCTTGTTCCAATACCAGGGCCCGAGGATCCCGCAGGCAAAGCATGTGTTTGTCCTGGTGTCGTCAGCTGGGTAACCATGCCGGCAATGTAAGCCCGGCGCTGGGGCCTTGCTGAAACCCTCGTATCCCGCGTCTGTCCCTCTTGGCTTCGGTACCCTCAACGGCAGCACCTCGTCGGTGACTGTCACAAAAAGCTGTGAAGGGGAGAAGCCTCGCAAAGTCAGTTGCAACCTTCTAGCAGCGAGCTGTAAGTGAGCAGCTTGCAGACAGACGCCTGGGTTTACTCCCCGGGTGCGCTGGGACTCCCATGTGCTGTGAGCGGAGAAACACGAGCAAGGTTTCCATGGGAGAACCAAACAAGCTGCAGGCAGGGACTGCCCGGGCTGGCAACGCTGGAGCTGGCAGGGGGGTGCAGGGCACCCAGATGTGGTGGGTGCTCCCGTGTTTGACCCACTGCAACCAGTTTAATGTTGGAGGACGGGCAGCTGGCAAGAGGGAGTGTGATGCATTGAGTGCATTGCTAGGAAGAGCAGTGAACTTCATCTGGGGGTTTCCAGAGGGTTTTCGAGGGTATTTGTTCTTCTAGGAGCCCAAAGGGAAAAGGAGATTTGAGGCAATGCTGCATTTTTCTGAAAGATCACGACAATTCCTGAGGGTCCCCGGGCTCATCGCATCCCCAACAGAGGATGGGGAGTAGGGGTTTGCATCTGAAGGGATGCTGGGGTGTCGGGGATTGCTGCAGGTGTCGAGTCCTTCCCCTTTGGAGGGTACAAAGCGACCTCGGTCCCTTTGGGAAGGGCTGGAGCAGCCCGGGCGGAGCAGGCGGCGCAGGCAGGACCGGGCGGGCAGCC
>NW_009630241.1:0-4583 GCF_000690535.1 Cariama cristata
AGTGTCACCCACGGAGGACATGGGGCTGGCAAGTCCATGATTATGGACCCTGGTTCTCTTTCCATCCCTGTGAAAGGGGAATGTAAGCCCCAGTGATCGATCCCAGGATCAGAGAGCTTACCCCTGGTGACAGGGGTGTCCCCTGAGCACACAGGCTGGTATCTGGGGATGGTTAACAATTTTCATCATTTAATTTTAATGTGCTAGGACATTAGAGATAATTGTGGTCATGTGCATGTCCACAAGTAAACTCTCCTATGCATCTCGGGCTGTCAAGGGGCCTGGTGCTTTCCCGATCTTTCCAGAGAATTAGTTTATGTTTAAAAAGGATGGGAAACACCCTGGGAATTCCTCCACAAACCTGCCTGTGCAGATGGTCCTCTCCCTGCCCTCGGAGTGAATCCCAGAGCTACTGGAAGCAGGACCAGATTCTTGGCTCTGCCTCCTCTGGCTGCTTCACTGCACTAAAAACCACCTGGAAAGTGGCCATGAAGAAACAATGCAGGGGTACACCCGGGGAAGCAGGTGTGTGGAGACTCCGAAGAGAGCAAGTGAAGAGCCAGATGCCCCACTACCAACAAAACATTGTGGCACAGGGCAATATGCGGAGATCTTCACACACCGAGCCTTGAGCCAGCCCCCAACCAAAGGCAAGCCGAGAGGTGGCCTCCTCGGCCCCCCTCAGAGGAGTGCAGACTGACAGCGACAGATGCTCAGCAGTGGTAGCTGGTGCTCTGAGGTCTTCTCAACTGATAGGTACATCCCTTTACAAAGAGACTTTGCAACTGCACCTCTCCCAGGGGCTCTGCTCTGCAGCATGGCCAACCCCCACCCTCCCAACGGAGGCTGATGCTTTTGGGTCCGTGCTTCAGTACCAGGATCGTTAGAAACCAGCTCCACGGTTTGTCTCCTCTCCCAAGGTCCTTCCCTTGCAAAATTAATTCCCTACTCCGTGCTTTCCCAGCCTTGGAGCTTTCCGGGGTGGCAGAATGTGCTGTTTAATCAGAGTCTCTGGAAAACTAGAAACTCCCCTGTCCTTCCAGACGTCCTCGTGAGCTGCCTGGATGCCCTTCACATCCAAGTGTCCTGGCTGGAGCTCCATCAGCCAGGAAGCATCCATCCCAGTTGACCATGTGGTTGAGCTTGTGCTGCCACAGCTTCACACCACATCCCACCCTCGCACATGTATCCCTCATCAAATGCTCTGCCACACAGGCAGGATTGCCAGACCTCTTACTTTCCTGGCTGAACATGCTGCAGCAGCAGCAGCACTTATTAGCCAAGAAGGAATCCCACACCAAACTCCACAGGGAAAGACTCCAAGTACAACCACAACCTGAGCCTGCCTCACCCCAAAATGTGGAGGGCAAAATGCCTGGGTGCATCCTCTTGGCTGCAGACCCTGCACCCGCAGCAGCCAGCTGGGGTGGCCCACCCCGCTGCTCCGTTCTTCAACAAGCCTCAACCGGTCTGCGTGAGCGTGCAGACCCAGCGCTGCCCACAGCCTGCCTGCTCAGACAGTGGCGTGAGTGCTGCCCAACACATGCCTGCACAAGTGTGTTGACCGAGTGCTGCCTGCAGCCACTCCCACCCACACACTGCCCCAGTGCTGCCCATGGCTGCTCTCCATCAACAGGTAGGCTGGAGTGAGCCTGACAAGAGTGGCCTCGCTCTGCACATGTCGGATGGACCCTACCCAGTGGCCACCACCACTGGTCCCTCCTTTTCCTGCCCTGAGCTGCAATCGCAGCATCTCATGTAGTCCAGGACAGGAGCTGACTAGCCTGGCTTGTGAACACACAGCAAAAAAACATCACCAAAAAAGCCATGTTGCCCCAGGGTGGCAGGTTTGCAGGTGGCTTGGGACACTTCAGGAATCCCCAGAAAGACCCTACCTCTTTGACAGCCCTGAACCTGTGAAGAACAGAAACGGTTTTGAGACAAAAGGAACGGTGTGGCACATCCAAGAGACGCTCCCATGGGGAGGGAAGAGGAACGTGCAGAGGTTGGAATGTCTTTAATCCCCATGCACGGGCTCCAGGCACAGTTGCCTCAAGCAATAACAGCCCTTTGACTGTGCTGGCTGAGTCACTTCAGCCTCCCAAGATGGGGACATTTTATCATGCACAGGCCTGTACTTCTGAGGTCTGTAAGTCTGCTGAGACTGTCTTGTGCAAGGATCCTGGTGTGATGGGACCTGATCCCAGCATTTTTCTGGTCGCTCAGGTGTGGTTTCTGCCAACAAACAATCCTCCTACTTCTGAAAATAAAACATGACCTCTGAAGAGTTGTGCTTTATCCTGGTTCCAGTCAGACTGCTGTGGATAGTGGATAGCTGGTTGTGTGTCCATGTCTGCCAGTGTCTGCAAGCTCCAATATGGTCACCTGAACAGTGCCAACCCAAGGTGACAATGCACTATCCAGACCTGGTTTTGAGCACTTGCTGGCCTGAATGTTCTTTACTTGTCATGTTCATCAATGTCTTCAGCTTGTCCAGAAGGTCTGGTGCTGCATTTGATAGTGGCTCATCAACCAGCACAGTCCTGTAGGACTTTACTCATCGATACAGCTGCTTGAAGATGGAAAATTGCACTCAGCAATTGAGAAACTACACCAACCAAAGTAGGCATAGGGCTGGGTGGGTGGTGAGGTTGTCCCATGGGCACAAGAAGACAAGTTCTGACCAGGGTTGTCTCCAGGCTGCTGTGAAGCAGCAGCATGCAGAAGGAAAGCTAATGAAATCCACGAATATTGTTTGAATTGGACCCAGGAGCTGATGGACATGCAGGAAAAAAGATGGATGCTGATAGAGAAAGGCTGAGGCCAGTGTGACCTGGGATCTCAGGGTTGCTGTGATCTTGTGGACTGAGGTCCAGGCTCACAGACCATATCTGTGCCTCAGTCAGTCACCCTGCAGCGTACCTAGGATCCTGATGCAGATCACTGCACCGTCCTCCATGCACACACCCTGGAAGGCAGCTTCTTTCCCTGGGGGGGCCTGAATGCAAGGAGGGGACAGGGCATGCCCGAGGCTTTTAGAGTCATGAAGTCAGGAGATGACTGATTTACAGAGTTGTTCCCTCTTTGCAATGCTATCCACACAAGTCATGCAGTGACCCCTTAATGCAGAACATATTGGCTATCCTTGGAGCTGGCCTGGAGCCCAGGACTCCTGCTGTAGGTGCTCTCCTCAGTGAGCTACAGCATTGTCCTCCTCCATCTTAGACAAGACCAGCATCCCAAAAGGGGAAATGCCACCACTTAGACTGAGAGGGACCCTGTGACCCTGTCGCAGCTATCCAGACGCCCTGCTGTCCTCTGAATCCTTCTGCCATCTTCCTTTTGTAGCAGTACCTGGGCACCCCAATACAGAGCAGCCCCAGGAACCAGATGCCACAGTGAGGAGATGTGCTCTTGCTAGTGTGTAGGGACCTCCTTGACACCACCCGCCAGGTTTCGGTACAATTATTCAAGCTCTTGCCAAAATCATGCTACATGTTGATGTTGAAAGGGCCTTTTATGAAAAAAATAATATGCAAGAATGCTTTAACATGACGTGTAAGGATTGACTGCAGTGATCAGGAGCCTGACAGGGGTTGTCCTTAATATCAAACTGTAAAAAATGCCATCCTGGGACATCCACTGGTAGATGCAGCATATCTTTTCCTGATCAAACCTGAGCTCCCAGTGAACAGAGGCTTTCTTAAGCTTGAGGCTGAATGAAGAACTTCTTGGTTAATATCAGGGTGGCTCTGTCCCTAGAAAATTATCTAACCCTCTTTGGAACTATTTTCTGGCCTTTCTGTGTCATGTTCTGATGATGAGTTATTGAAGTAATTACTTGCCATGTGATCTTGTCCCAGTCTCAGCATCCAAAAACTTCTCTAGCTGCCCTGCTGTTGTGAAAATTAGCACTAGTCAACACTCCAGTGGTTTCAGAGGTCTCTGAAGCATCTTCCTTAGATATCATTTGTCTGCACCAAAATGGCTTCATTTTGGAACCAGTTCATGCTGATGATGGTCTGGAAAGTCTCTCAGTCTGCGTTACTGGTTGGAGAAGGGACCGGTAATAGATGGAAGGCAGCAGGATCCATTAGTATTACGACAATGAGTTTTGCTTTAATATTGAATCCAGATACTTCCACTGATCTACTCTGAACACTGAACTCAGATTTCATAGAGCCGCTGAGATCCGGTGTGTGTCCCATCAAAGCCCCAATAGCACTTCTTAAAGCCCCACTCTGTGTCACTCTGTATTCAACTGTGCATCTTGATTTTTAACAGACCTGAATTCTACTTCACTGGGCTGCAGGACCCAGTCTCTTAACTCACCAACACACCTGGGCTACAGAAACAAACCCATATGCAGGACCAGAAGCCCAGCCCCAGAAGTTAGTCCTTGTGTGACAGTTGTCTGCTTGGATGAGCTTCCCCATCCTAGTGGGCTGCAGAGAGCACCCATGGGATCCATCACTGGGGCTTACATTCCCCTTTCACAAGCATGGAAAGAGAACCAGTGCTGATAGTCATGGACTTGCCAGGGCACAGTTCACACCAGCCCCATGTCCTCCGTGGGTGACACT
>NW_009630242.1:0-290 GCF_000690535.1 Cariama cristata
GTGGAGGGGAGCATCTTGCTGGGACATGACGGTCCCTGGCCCAGTCGCTCAGTGGTGGGGCGGGATGCTGGTAGGAGATGTGAGACTTTTTCCCTGGTCAGGATGTGGCCCTGGGACCCTGGACTCCGGGGTTCCCTTCTCGGCGTTGCTGCCGGGCTCCTGCCTGGCTTTGACTGAGCAGTTTCCTTTTGTCCTCTTCTGCTCAAGTCTGTGGCCGTGGGCTTGTGGCCCACGGGGCAGGGGAAGGGCCACGTCCCACCCCAATCCCGCCCTCCCCCCCTCCTTCCCAT
>NW_009630242.1:325-648 GCF_000690535.1 Cariama cristata
GTCGTTAGGTGCTGGGTGCCAATCCCTGTGGGGACGAACGCCCATCCCCTGTCCCCCAACACCTTTTGTTTCCAACGGCAGCGTTTGGAGAGACCCTGGGGGTGTCCTGGGGCTGAGCCTCCCCTCAGACCTCCCAGGGACCCCATACCCCAGCCTTGCTGGGGGGGACTGGGGTGGTGTCAGCTCTCTGGGGTACAAGGTCCTCACCCATCACCCCCTGCCTCAGTTTCCCTCCAGGGCAAGAAACTCTTCTGCCAGCCCCGCTTGGCCCTACCTGTGCTACTTGTCCCTCCCGCAGGTTTCCCTGCCAGCTGACCCCCCCC
>NW_009630243.1:0-14048 GCF_000690535.1 Cariama cristata
CTATGATTCTGTGATTCTATGATTCTATGGTATATTCCAGAAAACTAATTGTGAAATTTTTTAGCATTGCTGAGATTGAGTGATCTTTAAAATCTGAATTGTCATTTTGTCAAATCAGGCAGTCAACTTCATTTAAAAAATATAAAAAGAACTACTTAATGTTTAATACAAATATAAATTTTTTGTCTGTTTGGACATTTATATAGTATCTGACAGCTCACGTAAAGTAACAAGACTCATATAGCTTATGCAAGTGAGGTCTTGAATTCTGCAGCAGCATAAATTGAATTCTGAAGCTGTTTTAACAGATTTAGGTAGCTGTGTGAAATGCTCGTGAAGTCATACATTATCCTCTGAAGCAATTCTAAAAGTATTACAAATATGAAAATACAGAATCGTTGCCTTTTATTTGTATAGCAACCAACATCTGATGGAACTTAGGCTTATACACCAATGTACCTACAAAACTAACTTCAAAATAAGTGACATGAATGGCAAAAATATCTGGTTTCTGTGTGCAGATAGCAGAGAAAAAGGCAGCTGCTGGTTCAGTACAAAGCTCCATTTTGTCTTTGTATCCCCATATCTCACATTTTAAATTTTTATTTAATTTAGTTTTTGGTTTGTTTTAGTTTTAATTGCCATTATACAGCTTCTGAGTTGCACCAAGTTCCTGTCCTGTCAATAAACCAGATTCCCGGTGGAGGGCTCCTGCATGTCTAGCAGCCTACCTATCAACCCAATAACAGATTTTACCTTGCAGTACCCTCAAAGAGTATTTCAGTCCTTTTTGGTCCGTTGATGCAATCTACTTATGCTATGGTCTTACATGTGAAGATTGACCATTTCAGTGTTTGGGGGATTAGTCTGGGATTTGGGAAATAAGCATTTAGTTTCTTCCTTCATCCCATTAATATCTGAAGAAAAGCAGTTGGTCTTCCTATGACTCAGGAGATTAAAATAATCAGCTGGAGACTACACTTCAATCCTTCCATATTTAAGTGCTTCAAAGAATGAAGCTGTTATATTGTGAAGATAATTCAGCATCAGCTGATAAGCATCTGATATTTCAGAAGAATCTGCTAATTGCTTGCAAAATTTTTCCTTCTATAAGAGAGGATGCAGACTTCCTTTGTAACCCTTACCTTCTCCTATCCTTCTTCCTCTAGTGATAATATTAAGGGAAGTGGTTCAGGGAATCCAATGTGAAGAGAGCAGACAGAATGGTGAGAAGAAAAATTAATTTAGAAAAACTGTTAGTTACTGTAAAACTTCATATAAAAGAACACTAGTTATGATAATACATGCTTTACAATAGACTTCTTATATACACTTTGGGGCAAGCTAATGATTCAAAAATATATACATTACCCATTTTATTTCAGATTTTCTTAAATGATGGTCTTTGGGTAGAAGTCACACACATGAGTTTGCAGGTACAAGAAAGCAAGTTTTTCCGAGAAAACAAGGTGGCAATCATATCCCAGGCTGACTTCTCTCTACAAAATACTTTATTTCTTTATCTTTAGCAGACAAGAACAAGACACAAAATGCAGCTTGTGCTTCACTGCTCTTGAATCACTTTATTCTATGATTGAGAAACTTAATATAGCATATAACTACTGTATAGTATTTTTACTCTCTGTGTTTCAGATACTAGTCAGGTAGTGCCACTTCATTATCTTTGTTTAAAAGCATATTACTAGAATTTATGGCAGATTAGATCCTAGTCACACACAAAAAAATATCTAGGTACCATCACCAAATAAGACTTCTGCTTTATTCCTACTGTCAGATTAAGGTTTTCAGCACTGTAATAAAACTGAAAAGAATGAGAAGTGACCTGACAGAACTGTGCAATATAGCTACACATTTTGTGTATTGCTAAAAGTCGTAAAACTTGGATTCTATCAGCAGTCTAGCAGCCTGTTAACTATTATCACTATTCTTGTGTGAGTTCATTTTTTCTAAATATTGCTTAATTCTACAGACTGAAAATGAAAGCCACAAAACAATATTTCTTATTTTTATTCCCTATGATATTTCAGTGCTTGTATCATTGGCATTTTCTGAACACCAAGCTAAGCAATGACTCAAAGTGGCATATGAAATGGAACACAACCTGGGACTACACATAGCTGTATTTTTGCCAAGCAGGTATTTCTGTACCTCATATTAAGTTAACATATTTCACATAGGCCTTTATCAGGTACTCAATTTGCATATTAATAATTTGCACATCTGCTATATGTTTCCAGACAAGCCTGAATACTAAAAAATTAAAAGGCATTTCCTGTGTGTATTTTTGAAAACTCCAGATCATCTTAGAAGATAAAATACAGTAATGACAAAACTGATGTTATCCCAGTGAGTTTTCTCAGTGGGAAAGACACTTAAAATTTCAGATCCCCTTCCTCTACCTGCAGGTGATGTATGTGGCTCTGTAAAGACTCCTCCCCTCGGCATGTGATAGTCAGGTCCAATTTATATTTACCAAACTTTGTTGTTCACTTAAGGTCACTTGCAATGAACACTAGCCAGAGCTATGTACTTCTGTTACCAGCAGTTGGAAATGCCAAGTATGCTGTTTCATGAAAACCATCAGAAGCACCAGTTGTGTCTGATTATACTCCTGTATTGGCAGTGCACATGTTTAGGAGAATACAGAAACATTTCCAGAGGCTACAAAAGATGCAATGTCTCTTTATAGAGCAGGTGGGCTGTTTTGGCATCTTATACTTTTATATAAAAAGCCACAAAGAAACATTGCTGTTCAACTACCCATGTTTATTGAACAAAATCTAGCTATGTATTTCTACTGGATCATCTGGCTCCTGGCAGCTTTGATAAGATAATGCCTGTTAAAGTTAGAGGCTCCCATCACGTTTCAAGTTTTCCCATCTATTCTTTTATTATGGTAACCCAGGACATAGACTGAATTTGTGGTCAGTCTTGACAGAGAACATGTTGATGTTCTGACATATATACAAGCATTGCCCAGCTTTTCATCAGTAGCTAAAGCAGCACTTTCCTGGATTACAGTACCTCTCTTCTAAAGTCATTTCACTACAGGTCTACCACATAACCAAACTGCAGAAGTTCCTGTCAAGTGATAGTAGTTTCACTATATATTGAGCCATTTTAAAGGAGAAAAGAAAAAGAAAAAAAAGGGATGAAGCCTAAGCTTTAAAAGCAACCCACCTTGTTTGTTCAAGGTCAAAATACTGTCCATTACATTGTGTACAACTTAGTCACTGCAGCTGTACATGGTACACGGGACAGAATTGTGGAGGGTAAATCTACCTTGCAGTCAAAGCATGATTATAGCTTTTGTTGTCAAAATGCAAACTACCTTTCAGTAATTGAGTATAGGTGATGATAGCAAGTAGCTGAAAGACCAAAGAACTCAACACAAGATGAAAAACCATCCTTGGGATCCTGAGCAGTGCTTAAGTTACTTGTCCACACCAAGTTGTGTGCTGTCATGTCCATACTGCTCTTGGTACTTAGGCCAGCTAGTTTAAAACTAACTTGAGTATGTCTCTACATTTTCAACATTAAAATCTTCAGTCTGCTCATTCAGAAAAAAGTATAAATTATGAATCCTATGAAAATAAAGTTGAATTTGTTGCATGTCTCTGTTCTCTTAGCACCAATAAATAAACAGCACTGCTAATAAGAAAAAATATTATCAATATGTAATCTCTGTAACACCTATGAAGAAATTTTTTCAAATCACTGTGTTCTCTCAGTCTGCTAAAGTATAAAAAAATAATGAACGATTTGACAAAATATCCATTGTGTGTCAAAGAATAAAGCAAAATCTGCTGGCTTGAGTTTATTGGATTTTCTTTTTAAAAAAAAAAAAAAAAGTTGTTCATTATATTTCACTTTAAATAAACAGAATCCATGTTTTATATGCAGAAATAGATCCAAAGACCAAATTAAAATAAGATTTAAGTGATCATATGTTCTTTTTATTTATGCGGTTTGTTTTATTATCTGCTAGCTCCCTCTAATATTTTTTAAATGTGCTGGTTAATTACAACCAAACCACAGAAAGATAAGTGAAAGGCATTAATTTTATATTAGTTTTGTGTGAACAGACAAGGAAAAAAAGAAAGTCCCACACTGCAGAAAAGTCTGCTTCAGGAATTTTGCCCTGATTATTTGTCGAGCAAGCCACAGAGAGTTCACCCTTGAAACACAAATCCAAAGAGGAAAAAATGATCACAAGGGTGTAACTGCTTACTTAACCATTTATTTAAATGGTTATTTTGCAGTCTTTTCAGATCATAGATATTTGCTGTGCAATATGCAGTCCCTTAGAATTATAGGTTTTTCAAAGATTGCTCTTTAGAATAGCATGACTCTGATTTAACTTTCACAATTGCAGTTCTCTGTAGCATTTCATATTTAACTGACTTTTTTTAATAGCATCATGTTGAGTAACAGATTGCAATGCGGATTGCACTGCTGCTCTACAGCCCGTTAAACACTGATTAGCTCACAGCTGAAAGTTTTTAATAACACTTGCTCATTTCTTTATAGTGTCAGGTTTCAATTTCAAGAATAAATAAACTATGTGTTCCCAACCTAATTATTTGCTTTATTTCAAAATAGCTTAATTGGTTTAGAGAGATTAATGTACTGGTTAACTCAAATATTACTTCATATTAAGAATTCTATCAAATGACTAAGGCATTATTACTTCAGAAAAAAAGGAATTTTACTGGTCTTTCTAGGGTAACCAAACTTTATAAGCACCATCATGCCAAGCTATGCAACCCATGGGATGTCACGCATGTTAGCAATAAGAAATCTGAAAATTATTATATTCCTAGGTTTTCAGAGGTCTGTTATTAATCATTACTAACTGATTTTTGTTGCTTATCTATGCACCTACTACTATTTCTGTGAGTATTATCTTCTAGAAAAACACATTTTCTATGGATATATTTATAAATGCTAGGATGCAAGGTTCTGATCCTACAAATAAGCATGCAACATTATACAGGCATACTGACATGTAGTTTGAGAGGGTTTATCAAGCACATTCCATACTGCTAGGAGAATGAAAACTCAATGTGGTCTTAACTGTGGTCCAGGTTTTTTGATCACTTAAATCTCCTGTCCTTTCTGCAAGCCCAACTAGTTCAATACAGGTACCAATTTTCTTCTTGGGTTAAAAGATGCCAGTGGTTTATCTAAACACAACAGAGTTGTGAGTTTCACGTACAATTGCAGTCACAGAAATTTACTAATCCTGTCTTTTAAAGAAACATATATTTATAAATTTACATTACATATATCTATTTCAACATATATAGACTATTCTAACTTCGGTTGCAAAATCAGATGATTTCCACTGTTCTACACTTTATTAGTTACTCTTACTGGGGAGTCACAGTTGTGATATTTTTTAAAAGAGGGACACATTGCATGCTGCATGCCAGTGAATTTCACCAATATGGGTATCAACTAAAGTTACGTTGAATCTACAAGAACTGGAACTCTAGTCAGAGTGAAAATCCTGAGCTGTGGTGTAATCCATATCAACATAGATAACAATGCTCCCTAATACTTTCCCTAAATCCCTCTCTCTCCCACCCCTCACACTTGCTTTTTCTTAAAACTGAAAATTATCTGCTCTACTCCTGGCTGGAGAATGGGATGGGCCTTGGCTGCCAGGCCCAGGTCCCCTGACTGACCTGGGAAACCGCTGACAGTGCTGGTGGCAGGGTCCCAGGAACCCCGCGGTGCTGTGGAGACTCCAGACCTCACAGCACCACGGTATCACCACAGTGTCTCTACAGCTACTCAGTGGGTGCAGTATGAGCTCAGTTTTGTCTAAGAAACTGAATTAATACAAAAACACGGATTCCAAAGGTTTCACAAAGAAAAAAAACTTTTCAGGAACTAAGATGCTTGTCATAGTATTTTTTTAACCAATTTACATAATAGGATGACAAGAATCGCTCTCTTTTTTTTTCTCTAAGTTGTTTAGAAGTCTACAAAAGTTTGTCAAATTCCATTATATCTCATGGAATTTCTCTGTGAGAATCACCTTCATGGACTCCCTTCCTTCTTCAATGTTTTTTAAAAAATGTCAGATGCATTCATTTGCATATTAGCTTTCAGTTAAAGTAAAGTAGTGTACTTAGGATTATTATTTTCTTTTTTTATCAGTCAATGAATTCAGTGTTAGCTGCAACAGGTTTTATCAGCTGTCAATGCTTCTATTTTCTTTCTCAAATGTGACATGAGTTAATATTACAAATCACCACAGGAAGAAAGTTGCTGGTACCCCAAAGGCCACATTTATGACCTTCTCAATATTTGTCCTCCTTAACAAAAGTAGAATTACCAGGAAGTTTTTCTATGTACAGTTTTCTTATTGGAAAGCAGAAGGATAATTTCTAAGTATAAGAACTAAGATGATCGAGAAAGGATGAATAATATAGACAAACACTTTACTTTTTATGCAAATATCAATCTAAATTCTCCTTTCATTGTTAGAGTTATTGACTTCAGAACATCACAGAATCAAATCCCAGTTATTTTTTTTTTAGCTATCTGAAAGAATGATTTCTAAACTTATGTTTATTACCCCTCATCAGAAACATTAACTGGGTTCCTTAGTATTAGCATCACAGAAAATAAACCTGTTACATTTTGAAAGTCCATAAATAACACAAAGTTATTAACAATGTTATTAACATTAACATGTCCTGCAACAATCAGGGATAAAATAATACTGGAATTTCCAAGAAATATCAGAAGAAAGCAGGGCAGCCAAGAGTGCATAATTATCCTATTTGTAGAAGTCATGACTGCTTTTTTCATTACTTAGTACTATCTGATACCACGTGCAATATGAAGAGAACTGCCATTGTTCTTTGACCTCTTGAAATGTTTACTCCCAAAAAGAAACTTTTTGGCTTAGGCTAGTGTTACAAAACTTTTTCTGAACATGGACAGATTCTAACATTCAGAATTTCTTGCAAATGACCATGCACTCTTAAAATAGGAGAGATTATTGAAAGCGTGTCAAATGTAATGAACATAAGGAGACTGTAGTGTTCCATGAATCAGAATTTGGGAACCATCAGTTTAAAATGAACAGTTTTTCACTTTCTTGCTTCAGGGTACATTATAAAGAAGAAAAAAAGATGCCCATGAAGGTACCTTGACCTGACTGACTATGGTCTTGTATTCTCATCGTGATCATCCCCTCCTTATTCTCAACTCCTGAGAGAATGTGTCAGCTGTGCTATATTCTGTATTGTAAGCTCTTGGGTTAGAGACCTTTCATGTTGTGTATGCAGCACAGGAAATCCCCACTCCTGGCTGGTCAATACGCTCTCCATCAACACAAAAAATTTGCAAATAAAGCTATTTGAGAAGACAGCTATGGGAGAACAACATCAGAAGCCAAAACCTTGTCCTTAGCGGATGGAAGTTACTCCACTATCATGAACATTGCTACAGTCTCCTGGGAAATCTAAATATTGTTTGGCCAATAAGCAGGCAAAATTTGTGTCAGCTATTTGTTTACTAACATCTGGTATGATCAAACATTAAGGGTGAACTCCTTCATGCTATATAATTAACACCAATTTCCATTAAACTTCAAATATTCAGCAATATAAAAAGGAGATCAGATATTTATCTAATACGGTTATACCATTTGGAGTTCCACAAGTATTTTCAGCCTTGAAATGTTTATATGCACCAAAATGATGAGAAAAAAAGTAGAAATATAATCACTATATCTATATGAAGAAGCAAACAACACAAAAATGAGAGAAACTGTTCTTCATGGTATGCGAGTATGACTTCAAAAAATAAATATAATAAACAAAATCATCTTTTGAGGGGAACATATGGAAGAAGCAATAGGAAGTCATAACTGGATAAAATGGAAGGGAGAAGCTGAGATACAGAAACAGATAAAAACATTTAATCAATTGCCAAACAATGAGCTCAGTTTCCAGAGTAATTTGCAAGCACTGGCTAAGGTAATTCTTACATAACTCAGTAACTATTTAAATTACGAAAATAGAATGAGAAAGAATCAGGAACCAATTAGTAAAAACAAAGTAGTATAAACTATACATATCAGACAATTATGCATTAATCCAATTATTGTAACTAAAGAAACCTTGTGAACTGACAAGCACAAGAGAAAAGATCAAAATATCTCTCATTGTCTTCCACATTTCATCAAGAACATAAAGCACATAGCTCATTTCTGTTTTTAAACTAAAACTGTATAGTTGCTAATTCAGCAACTATATATTTATCTAGTTTCAGTACATCTTTGTAAAAATATATATACTGAAAGTTTATTTCAGTATATATTTAAAAATCTCAAGTGGATATACAGATAATTTCAAAATAATTTTTTAAAGCAAAAAGGAGTAAAATACCTGGGTAATTTGCATTTAATATTTCTGTTCATATCTTTATTTAAGAACCCCCTCATCTTTCTTAGCAGCACTTACACTAACATCACACCAAGGTGCAGAATCTCAAAAATAGTCAGATTTCTACAGCATAATTAAATGTGTCCTTATTTAGATATAGCCAATTTCTCAATGCAAGGGTTTATAACCAAGTTAATATTCTCAGGCTTTGTTATTGACAGTGGAAAGAGACAGACATTGCTAGGGCAAGTTCATCTCATCCTGAAGGAAACATCTAAAATAGGTCAGATTTCTCATATATTAACAACTTTTTTTTTCTATTAACTGTATTTTTTCCATATAAGTCATAATCACTTGTTTTATTCCCTTGTTTATAGAATTGCCAAAGTCACAGTGCTCTGTTTCATGATCCTTCAAACACATATGTTTGGTCTCAGACTAGTGACTACAACCATTATCCCAGCTGTTAGGAATACATAGAAGCATTGAACATATCTTCTCCAGAAATCTTTTTTACAGAAATCAAAAAAAAACAAAGATGGAAGGAAAAGCTTTTTTACAGCTCAGGTTCACATTTATCAAAATGGGAAAAAAAAAGAGAAGAAGCTGAACTCCAGCCTAACTGGCAACTGACCCATGACAAGGTTATGTCTTTCTATCCCTTGCTTGTAATCTAGTGTGTATATTAGAAGTTTATGGACACAGTTAGTGTTTACCGATCTAAATAAAGTTCATGCACAACCTGTATCACTCTATAAGGATGAGTGCTTCAGATTAAGTTCCCTAATTGAAACCCCACGGTTATTTGGACAGAGAAAATGTCAGTTCAGCAACTGGTACATGACAAGCTTTGTTCTGCTATATTTTGCAGCCCCAGAGTAGAAGATGGGAAAAGTAGCGGAATGGAACTCAGACCAGCATAAATGGCCTTTGTTTAAACATTTATTTCTTAACTCCAACTCTTTGTTATTTGAAAAAAATAACAGCATACAACTGGCTAGCCAAACTTTCATTGTTATGTCCAAATGGTTCACAACGGGCATAGGATTCCCACAAATTAAATTTTGATATATACTTGTCCAATACTCAAAAGAAAACTTCAGAAAAAATAGCACGATCCCAGGTATGCCCTTCAAATGCTGGCACTGAGGCCAGAAAACACTCCAGTAGCCACATTGAATGACAGAGTCTTATTTCCAGTTTTATATTTGCAGAGCTTTTGTGTTTTTTCATACATTTTTGGCCTGTATTTGTAGGGCTGCTGACTGCTAACAATGTGAGGAGTCACATCCAATTGTTCTCTTGCTTAGCAGCAGAATGTGTGGTACTCAGAGTACAGTGCATTTGTGCAACCTTCATAACACACTGTTAGCAGACCTAAAAATACTTCAGCTGGCAGAAAGATGTGTTCTTGTCCCCTTTCTGTGCTGCTTGTTTGTGACATTATTTAGAAATCTAAACCTGGAAGCTTGCTTTTTGAATTTAATTTTTTCCATATTTCCTGTACTATTGCAGGGTTGTTATCTACTCTAGTATGCTGAGGAGTCCTTTTCTTGTTGTTCTGTATTTCTTTAACCTGATTTTGTTCCTGGCTCTATCTGGAACAGAGCTCGCTTTCAGAAATTTCTCAGGAGACTTTGTTGCAGTAGCCTTTTCTTACTCGTATAGATAGGTTGCAGGTGTCTGTACTGTCACTTCACTATCACTGACATGCCAGCAGACACATCCAGCCTGTTTTGATATTCCTTTGACAGACAGGAGTAAAATCCTGCAAAATAAAAGCAGCTTTTTTTCCTGTCTGCAGCAAATTGATTATTTCTTTAAATAATAGTGAGTTTTTTTCTTTAAAAATATGTCATCAGTGATACTGCCAAAACAAAGAGAGTACAGAAAGCCACCTATCAAATACTGAGGTTACAAATGCTGTATGTTTTTTTTTTCTTTTTTTCTTTTTTTTTCCCTCCCCAATAAATGCATTTGCAGTACTTACAAGCTGTGATACTTTTAGCTTGCTGGTAATAATCCATCCATGCTTTGCTTGGTTTAATCTATCTATTTCTAGGATTTTCTGCCCTCAAAAACACCTAGTATTCATCCTCTGAGAATTCTGTGCTTAAAAAAATTATTCCATATAACTTCATGAACACATTTTTGTCCATAGATCTCACCTTAGGCATTTGTTGATAGACAAATAGAAAAGCAATTTTTCTATACCTCCTTGAATATTTCCCTGTACTCCATTTACTTTCTTTAGCAGCTAGATCTTGGGATGAAATGTGCCTTTGAATTCCCAAATCCAATGTTCTGCAAATTAACCTGGTCATTCATGATCCCTTTGAATACAACTGAGAAAATATTTTTGTGCCCTGTCTCTCCATAGGATCCTAAAGGACTTCAATCACTTTTATCTTTACCTCTAAATACAAGCTGGATGTGTACGTTAGACTTCTCTGAAATCCCAAGCCTTCGTAAGCTTTCAGGAATAGAATATTAATGGCAAAAACCTCAGTAAACAGAGCTAGCTGTGAAAATATAGCCATATATACATTCTAATAAAACCCATGTTTCATTTGATAGTTTTTAATAATGTTACACAGACATCAATACATTTCATCTTGTTAGCTGGCATATTAGTAGGAAAGACAACATGATTCTTGGCAAAAAAAATTTTCTGGCTGGAAGAAATAGAAATAAAGACTAGTAAGAGTTAAAGTAGCCCCTTATTTTGCCCGAAGGCTGATCTTATTCTTGCTACATTGTGATAGTCCCCAGACCAGGTGAAATACTTTAATATAGATTGAAAATCTCTGTGCATGCCAGGTTGCAGATGATCCCCTGTGTCCCAGATAGGTGCTGCACAGAATCACACCGTGACGTCTAAGTGCCTGTGCCTAAGCCTATGGCAATTGTGTGAAATTGGATAAAGCACAATCAGAAAAGCAACTTGAACCTGAGCAGTCATTCAATTATCTACTCCCACTGCACACTGTGATCTTTTCATACTACTGTTAAGTCCTGAAAATACCATGGTATTTTTTAAGTGCATGTTTATTATTCTTGCAATAGAACGATACAACAAAGGAGTGTGGGAGGGAAGACTTATAACAAATGAGGTTCCTTTCATCTAATAAGTAGACACTGTCAGGCAAAAGGATGTTATACGTGCTAAAATTGCATGAGGGTTCAAAAGGTGAATCAAAACCAACCAAACACCCAAATAACCAAACAACCAAGACAAACCAACCAACCAACCAAAAAAAAAATCGCCCCCAAAAACTCCAGAGACTGTGAGAGGAAAGGGTCATTAAACCTCTAAGATGTGGATAAGATTCAGGCAGTCTCAAGCACAAATCACTAGAGATCAGCAAATTATACTGGAGAAATATCACTAGATGTTTATACCCTGTTTCTCCCTCTTCTATAGGGTGCTCATTCTTCACAAGCGTCATAAACAGGATAACAGGCTAGATGGACCTCATCTCTAATCCACTGAGCTGCTAGAGAATTAAGATAAGACAGGTATAGGCCACAAATGGCAGGTTGGATGGCAAACTGAGGTTATTGTTTAGTGAATAAAATCAGTGATAAATTAATGAATAGAATTAGGGATGTGTAGTCACATTTTGTCTCACCGACTTGTGCTTCAAGTCTCAGTCTTGTCTAATTCAGATTGGTTCCTGGTTTCTGAGTGAAGTTTTGGTGTAAGTGCTGCCATTTAACTTGAAACTACAATGCGTACTGTAGATTTCTTCCCCCTTTTTTTTCCCTTACAGCTTCAAAGAGGAGAAATGAAGAGCCACATTGCTTTAAGGTATCTTGCATATCACAATACAGGAAAATTAAAACACAGTTTTGTTTTGATGGTAGACATATTTGGCAACAAAAAAAAATCAGGTTATTTTTGAGGAGGATTTGGAAAGTTTTTTAAATTTATTTTATTTTCCAAACCTGAACGCATCAGTATTCGTAGGCATTTTTCCTGTGGTATCTGTAAATCCTGTTTACCTTGCGTCAAAGTTATACAGTAAGACAGAATTTGGAAAGACCATTCAGAGCATAGGATATTCTTCAGAGTTTTACATTCACTGAAAGACATTGCTTAATAGCTTAGACACGTTTTTCTCTTTGAAATAATATTTTTTAGCTGAAGCAATTTGCTACAAGAGGAAATGTGGATTTAGAATTTCAGAAAACTTTAACTAACCAACTAGATACTTAAAGTACACAGTAATGCTCCCAAGAATCAAGATGATGCTATTCCCATCAGATGTGAGTGCAATCATATCCCATTTAGTCTCCCTATGCTACCTGGATATTCCATTCACACCGTGCAATAACAATTATCTTTTCCCCAATCACATAGGATGGCAAGGGAATCTGAAAATATGTTAATAATTCAGACTGTCCTTGCTATTTGGTACAACTGCTAACTCTGCATATAATTATTACCTGGCGAGAGTATTCCCATGAGTACTATCCTAAAAATATTTCCAATAATTTATATCATTACAATGGCTCCTTAAAGCTACTGGTTGGTTGGACATTCATTCAAAATATTCCAATGGCAAGAGTAGATCCAATTCTCTTAAGAACCTCATTCATGAGGCCAGAGTATTAGGCAAAGATCCACCAATATGTCCTTCATTTGCCCTCGCTATGAGGAATTTAGTGGAATACTTTACAGGGCTAGAACTTCACTTTTCAGCTTCAGAAAGAACTGTTTTAAAAGCTGATGTTTTTAAAAGGACAATTGAGTACTCTTACTAGGCAGCGAGTAGCTTTCCTCTGCCTTCATTTGCACCTCTAACTTCTGCTTATCAGCTCTCACATACGACAGTCATATAGAAATGATAACACCTGAAAGCTCTGCCCTGAAATGAGATATAATGGTTTCCTTTTTTTTTTTCCTTAAAAACAGATCTCCGTCTTTCATTTTTTCTTTTTTTCCACCCTTAACTGGATGAAGAGGGGAACATTGCCAGCAAGAATGAGGAAAAGGCAGAGGTACTTAATGTCGCCTTTGCCTTAGTCTTTAATAGCCAGACCAGTTATGCTCAGGCCAGTCACTCCTCCGAGCTGGATGACAGGGGCGGGGAACAGAATAATCCCCCCATTATCCAGGAGGAAGCAGTTAGCAATCTGTTGCTCCACCTAGACATGAACAAGTCTATGGGGCTGGATGGGATTCACTTGAGGATACTGAAGGAGCTGGTGCATGTGCTTGCCAAGTCACTGTCCATCATCTACCAGCAGTCCTGGCTAACTGGGGAGGTCCCAGTCGACCGGAGGCTAGCCAATGTGATACCCATCTACAAGAAGGATCAGAACAAGGATCTGGGGAGCTACAGGCCTGTCAGCCTGACCTTGGTACCAGGGAAGGTGATGAAGCAAACCATCCTGAGTGAGATGACAAGGCATGTGAAGGACGATCAGGGGATCAGGACCAGCCAGCATGGGTTCATGAAAGGCAAGTCCTGCTTGATCAACCTGATCTCCTTCTATGACCAGTTGACCTGCCTGGTAGAGGGAAAGGCTGTGGATGTGGTCTACCTGGACTTCAACAAGGCCTTTGACACTGTCTCCCATGGCATTCTCCTGGAGAAACTGGCAGCTCATGGC
>NW_009630243.1:14067-14285 GCF_000690535.1 Cariama cristata
AAAACTGCCTGACCGGCCTTGCCCAGAGAGTGATAGTGAATTGAGCTAAATCCAATTGGTGGTCGGTCACCAGTGCTGCTCCTCAGGGCTCAGTGTTGGGGCCAGTTCTGTTTAACATCTTCACTGATGATTTGGACGAGGGGATCGAGTGCACCCTCAGTAAGTTTGCAGACGACACCAACACACCAAGGGAGTGTTGATCTGCTTGAGAGTAGGAA
>NW_009630244.1:0-5437 GCF_000690535.1 Cariama cristata
CCGATTTTGCTCATTACGTCACATTCCAGCCTCCTGGAGACCTGTAGGGAGAAGGTCACTGTAGTTGGTGACACACAGGCAAAACCTTCTGGTACTGTACAGATAGTATAAATCAAGCTCTTTTGCTGCCAGTCAAATTAAAGTGAATTCTGTCTCTAGATATCCACCACAGATAACAAACTAACGACATGGGTAGGCAGATGAAAAAAATGAACATACGTCAATATCACCCCTTGTTCTGCAGGAACACTGCTCTGTTTTCAAACGGCCAAAATTTTGAACAAAATCAACACCGGGTAACTCATTCTGGATACTCTGCTGGTTGCCGTTACTGCCCTTGGCTTGACAGAACCTTAGTTAAACCAATGTAAGTGAAGCTTTCCCTGAGCTGTCTCTGAAATTAGGACATTCCAGAAAACATCTCCGATTTGGGCTGGCGACGTTCCAGGAGCGTGCAGCATGGTGATAGCTAGAGCAACTGAGCTGTGGTGAGCAGCTGCTCCACTGCCGAGATGTTAGCTTCACTCCCCATCCGCTTTCCAGGAATGTCTGGAAAGCAAAGACCAACAAGACTTACATACGGAACCAAACGGCTTGCCATCTTCTGCAGACATTCCTAATGGATCTTCAGTACTGATGTTTAAATACTACAGTGCTCAGTACTGTAAAAATAAAAAAATTTCCAGAGAGCAATCACTCTCTCATGGGTTCCCCAGCTTGAGATCATGACTCCTGCAGGTGTTATGGGGTCATAAAAACACTCCCTGTCTCATCTTGCTGAGTAGAAGGAATGTTCTGGATGAAGAACTGATCCCAGTGCTCTTCTGACATGGAAAAAAACCAGAACTGGCAATCCAGAAAAACAAATAGGAACATATAAGTACATTTATCTTATATCATCCACCCAAAAAGCTTGTTGTATTTTACTTAAATGAAAATATTTTTATTGGCAGGTCTAGCCCCACTCTTACAAAGGGAAGTCCAAAGAGGCTTGCAGTCCTCAGGTATACACACGCAACAGTGCTAGATGTGACGGCAGCATCAGGAGCCGTGGTGTGCGACTACCGAATTTGTCTTCATCAGAAGAATTTAGATTGTGAGGCCATGGCTTACAAGCTCTTTAATGAGGTTAATGAGGCTAGCGCATTCCCAAACCGTTTCTGTGATCTTCCTTCACAGGCGGCTGATGTGTCAGATCGTACGATGAGGGAGATATTCAGAAGGGTCACACAGGGAGGGAGAGGCTCTGACCCCAAGCACCAGCCCAGCCTACACGCTATCCGAGATGAGGCCGCGGTGGAGGCACACACCCTTGGCTGCAGTCCGGCACTGGAGCTGCCTCCAGCTCCTCGGCCCCTGCGGTCTCTCCCTGAATCCCAGGTCTAAGAGGTCAACATCTGGTAGCGCAGGGGTCCGGGTGTGGGGGCTGCCAGCACGAGGCACGGCCAAGCCCATGTTCTCAGCACATTCTACCCCATGCACAGCATCCAGAGCTGTCGTTAGGGAGGCAGCAGTACTCAGGAGCAATGCATGTTCACACAGGTCTTAGGATATCCAGAACTCATTTATTTTCTTTATGTCAAAGTACAAATACTTTTATGCCTTTATAATTAAGCAATAATTAACTAGGTTGGGGGGGGAGAAGAATTTAGACTTTACCTCCTACCTATATAAGGAAGTCATGAGAGTAGCTGACCTAGAATAAGAGGGATAAGAGGGGTTTTATTCCTAAATAATTACTTTGCCTCAATAATGCACAATTAATTCCAGAACAAAAGGACTCTTTTCCCTTTGATAGAACACTCACACATCAGCCTCTGCTTGACTAGCTGTTACAGAATGAAGGATGCACAGTCAGCGTTCCAGATGGTTTCCCTGTGTAGACAAGCCCCAAGAACCCCAATAATTTCTGAATGCCAACCCTTCTTCTGCCACTAATTTTCTGTCTTATTGTAGGGAAGTCACTTCATTTCTGTTTTAATATTCTCCTTTAAACAGAAAGGGAAAATGATACAGTTATTTACCTTACAGGAGTGAGGTGAGAGTAAATTAATTAACATTTATGTTGCTCTCTGAAGGTTTGGCTTTATGAAAGGATAAGTAGTAGAACTGTTTCTGATTAGGGCTGGCTGGAGCTACTGGAAGCACAGGGAAAATTTGGCTAAGAATCTGAACCACCCTGAAACGGAGTGCATAATTTATTCATTGATGAACAATGAACATGTGAAAGTTTGTATACAGCACACCCTTCCAAGAAGCATTACAATTTGGACATACACCGCACAAGAAAACAGATGAAGTAATTCACATAGAGGTTATTTGCTAGAGCCCAAGATCAGTGAGTTTCAGGATACGGAAAAGGTCCATATTCTCATTCATGGTCCCAGGAAGTCAGTGCATGTGGGCAAGGTTTTAGAGTCCTAGGGTATTTTCTAGCATTATCGGCTTGGGTGTTTTAGAGGATTGTCTTTAGCACAGATCATTTCAGTGATCCAGTTTATAACACATACAGAGTTATGCTTCCACAAGAAAAGGCCAGTTTTGCATTGGGGCACTGGGGGCATGAATAAGAGGCAACTTCTTTAGCCAGCTTTGGCAGGAAAGGCAGCGTCTTGTGAACTATAATGTCTGTGTTCTTTTTTTTAACTCACCAACAGGCCTTTTCTGACAAGAAGTAGATATAAACACTCTCTGGTTTCACCAGTTATAACTCTGTGCAACTTGTACAGTCATCTTTGAACTCTCTCAGGGACTTCACAGACATTTTAAAGCAACCCTCTCTGCAGCTTACAAGAATTCACCCTGAAGTAAATCTGTTCCATTTAATTGGCATGGGTAATTACTAATTGGGCATAAAGTGTTTGAAGTCATTAAAACTCAAGATTAGAAATACACATTAGCTAGAAGTGGGGACAATGTATTTTTTAATAAACACAAAGAAATGTTTCCGACTTCAGTATATTTAACTTTGTAGAAATATTGAAGAATTTCTCTCAAAGAGGATTTGAAAAGAAAGAAAGGATGCAGGAGCATTTGTAACAAAGAAGCAGCATGGAAGAAAGTGTGTGGGAGAGCCTGAAGGCTGGTGCAAAGGGATTGTCAAGTAGGAAGTACAAAATTAAATGATCGGTGTCAAGTCTGACAGGCCAGAATTGTGACCTCTCGGCTGTACATGGGCTCACAGAGGCACCCATTCACATTGCAGTTTCCTCCTGCCAAGCCTGTCTGTCCTGCTTTGCAGTCAGTAGGCTCTTTCCCATAATTTGCAAGAATCTGCATTATTCTTTTGTATTTCGGTGGACTGCCAAACCACTGGAATAGAGAGGCCCAGAAACTGTACTAATGGGAGCCACTTAGTACCTAGGCAGCTATATAATCCTCAGAAAAGAAATTGCGAAACACACACTCAGAACACATCTCAAGTCTGCATTTACAGAGGCACCAGTGCACATAGACATTAGCTTTATGAATCAAGAAGGCTTTTCAATAGTAAAGGCACAGTTAATAACCTTGACTAATGTGCGGGAAAAAAAAAAAACACACCACATTTTATTTGAAGGCACATCAGAATACTTAATAATATCATTTTGGTGTTACCTTTTGGTTTTAATTCAGTACCTGGAACAAGGACATATCTGGTTAGACCAGCGCCCGCTGATTCAGCATAATGTGTCAAGTAGTCATAGTGCTACAGGCTTAGGAGAAAGTGCAAGAAAACAGAAGGAAAATTAGAAATTTTCCTTGTCTGACAGGAAAGTAACGCAAGAAGGGTGTTTGTGGAGAGAGAGTTCTTTTGTTTCAAATTTTCAAGTGATGTGATAGGTCATCAGTCACCAAATCATACTGTTCAAGTATTTAAAAACAACATAAGCAGAATTCCAAAGGGCTTTTGTAGACTATATTTAACACAAAACTCCTCTCCCATGCATTAAAAGATTAGGGGTGAATAGTCAAACACTCAAAAGTAATAAATACCAAATGCCATCTGCTTATACCTTTATTTCAGATTTCTTGGGCACACGCACTCTATAATATAAATTGCAATTACATGATTACACAACTTTCTCCACAGTTTCTCTGAAGCCTGGGGAATCAGAGCAGAGCTCCACACTTTCCTTGCTGCATGCCGTTGTCCACTAGCTCTGAAGACAGGCAGATGCCTTGCTAACTAGGCTGATCTAGAGTGTTCATCACAACAGAATGTTTCCCTGAGAGCAACAAATGCATTTTTCCCCCTTTCCTGTAAGGTGATATTATTATCCCCATTTTACAGATCAAATAGCTAGCACCTGATTTTCCAATACGGTCAGCAAGGGATAGCTCTTCTTTTCAAGGAAGCACATCTCCCCAGGAATTCACTTGTAATTGTGAATGCTGCTGTGACTCAAACCCCAGGTTGTGGCTTAAGCAAGAGTTCAGGACAGCACACACAGCATGGCCAATGGAAGAAGTAGATCTGTCTACTCCACACCCTGCTCCTTCTCCCTCCTGGCTGCCTGTTCCTGCCCCTGTGCTGCCCCAACCTTGTGCTGCAGAGAAGTTCACGTGACTCTATGGCCAACTGACTCAGAGGACTGCTCCAGCCAGAAACTAACCCAGCAGGAAAAATACTACCAGCTTTCAGCCAGATGAGTTTCCTGATCCAGTTTAGAGTGTGGCCTTGTAAATGCTTGTCTTGGTAAAAGAAAGGACACGATAGAGCAACAGAAACAGACAGCCAGGGGAGCAGGTAGGTAGGATTTCTTTGCTCAACGGTAGCACCAGCTTACTCTGGATAGAAGTGTTTGTTGAACTTTAGCATGAGGGGCACAAACACGTTTTATTCAAGGGCTAGACTTAAAGTGAAAAGACACAGAAGCTGGCATAGAGTGTGATAGGGGTGGAAAGGACACAATTCCAGCTCAGTTGCCCTTTTACCTTGAGACTACTGAACTCTGCCCAACCCACCCTTTCTTAATCACCTATTTCCCTTGAGTCTGCCTTCTCTGGGACTGTTCTTCACTGATGGGACTTGCACAGTGAGTTTAAATGTAATATCTAAATTGGCATTCCTCTTCATAGCTTTCATGAGCATCTTATGTCTAGAGGAGGAGGTCCATTTTATTCTGCAAATGAGTGTACTATTTAAGACAAGTCAGCTGGAAGGCAGAAACGTGTTTTGGTTCTTGCTCCAAGGGTTGTTTCTGTCTTTTATGAAAAACACAGTCTGGATGATATTGAGAAACAGTCCAAAGACAGTATCTCAGGACTGACTTTTATGCTCTTTCTCTGGCACCAGAAATCCTGTCTTCCTTTCTAGGAAATGGCAAAATTTCAGCAGACATCATGGAGAACATTCCCACCAAGAACAGTTCACAACAGCATGCTTATGGCACGTGCATGGGAAGTGGGAGATGTAGCTGGAGATGTAGCTGGAGATTCCCTCTGCGAGAGGGTA
>NW_009630245.1:0-7617 GCF_000690535.1 Cariama cristata
AACCATAATGATTCTATGATTCTTTTTCTCCTTTTTTTTTTTTTATTACAGGTCTTCAACTTCCACATTTATTTTTCTAGGAGTTATTTAATATTATTTACTTACAATTAACTCCACAAAGACAGACACACAAAGTGGTAAGCACCTTCATTTCAGAGGAAAAGAATACTATAGAACTATGACTTCTTTGGACAACAGCAGCAACAATGACTCTGCACAATATAAAAATGCCTTTCTAAATAGCTTCAATAATGTATTTAATCCCTAAAACAAAAGCAAGCCACACAAAACCAATATATCACATTTTTCAGCCGCTTTACAAGGCACAGAGCATGAGATCACTAGGCCTCTCCCTTTATACTTCTTCTGTACTCAGAACACTAACCATGATGAGCCAGACCAACTCCATCTTGCCCAATATTAAGTCTCTAACATATGTTATAACTAAAGAAGCAGATGCTTAAGAAAACTGAAAAAGAATAAGGTAAGCATTAGTTGTACTTCCCTACAACACACCTGTCAGCAACCAACAATTTGCAGCTTCGCAAATCCTGAGGCAGAAATGGTGTTTCAACTGCAAAGGTAATCATAAATCAAGTACAAAACAAATAATTAAGAAAGTGTTCTGAAGCAAAATGCACCTGTTCTGATAGAAATCTCATCTGTGTCTGTATCTTGAAAATTTCTCAATAAGTTCGAGAACATAATCTCCTTCAAATAAAATATCTAGATGTTGAAATCATACTTCTAAACATATTTTCTATCTTCCTTTTTCTTTTTTCTTCAACTGAACCTCTGAATAAAGTTTATACAAACTGAACATCATCTGCTTTCTAAAGAAAACATCATGCCTCAGGGTAAATGCTGTCTAGTCTTACTGAAATGCTGTACCAAAAACCCAGGAGACAGTGTTACACCTATTGATCAGAAGCCAGGCCAGAAAGATCTAAATGTACAAGTTACATTACTTATACTTTGGTGATGGTGAAAGTACAAGGGCTCTTGCATGGGCTTTTTTGGGATATCCAAATAAACCAACCTCTCCTTGTGTTGTAAAGTTCACTAGTTTTGTTGAGGGCCCCATTTCCCTCCAATTTACACAAACCAGAAGGCTTGGAGCATCGATAAAATTCTGTTTTCACCTCTGGTTTTGTGCTTTATTTAGAAATTATAACTAAAGTAAAAATAGTTGCACTGTGATTCTATTTGAAGTTCCTTATTACATACAAAACACAACTGCAGTTGATCATTTTAGGACAGAAGCAGCAAACTTTTCTCAGAAGAAAAAAACCAATGATTTCCTAATAGTTCATAATTGTCCTAAATGAAATTTATCATCAGATTTGTAAAGTACTATTAGAAGAAGTGTAGTACATGCTGAAAAAAACCACTGCTAGACTTAGTGATTGACTGTTCAGGTGCTGGTAAGAGAAATACAAATATTGCTGCATATTTTCCCTGCAAATATGTGTTAGTCACTTGATTTCTTTGCCTTAGTTCTGCATCTTAACAACAGTATTTTAATGCCTTATTAGAATTTTGCAAAAGTAAATACTCTCATCAGTGTTCAGATATTGCAGGGAATAGCATGACACATTTCTTAAAGCAGAAAACATAAAGACTACCCGTTGCTAACAACATTTTTAGAAGGAAGTCTTGGCAGGTTTGCGCTTCATAAGCTTTAGATTTACTTAAGTTTATTTTTTAAAAAATCTCAAACTTAGAACTGAGATATTTTTCTGCTACAAAGTCTCAAAGATGTTAAAACTACCTAGAATTTCAAGAAGTAACAAAACCAGATCAAAACACCCCCAAACCCAACACTTAAAATGTACATGATTTGAAGCAGTTAAAACAAATATGAGTAAAAACTATCAGAATAGTCTACTAAACTAAGGTTTTTCATCATTCTAGTTGGTATTTGCTCTTAATCCATTCATGGACATAATTCCATTTCCCCAGTTGCACACTTCTAAAATGAAATACTGAAGTTCCCAGTAATTGAAGTTACAAAATAAAGAATGGCTAAAGAAAGTCTTCACTCACAGAATAAAATTATAACCAGTTTCTAGCATGATAAAAAAAATCCTCAAAAATCCATTATATCAACGTAAACACCACACAGTTAAAAAAAAAAAAAAAAAAATCAACACTCCCTTCAGCTTTATCTCCCCCTCTCCTGCTGAAAGCCTTTTCTTCCCAATGCTAAATAAATAACTTTCCCTCTCTCTCCATAAATGCAAATACTACAATTCCAAAGCATTGTAAAAATAGAACTACTTCATCTCTTCAATATAGTTTAAATAGTCCTGAAAGACTGAAATCAATTGCAAATTTTTCTTTTTGCAGTCACTTGCCAAGAAATTCTGATTACATACCATTCCATAGCACTGGAGTTAAAAGTAATTAATTTTGTTCTTTTTGTCTGTCAAATTATATGAACAAATGCATTTGTTGGCCCATTCTACAAAAAACACCGCTTTAATATTAACCACTCTGCATTTTACTAGCATGCTGAGAACTACACAGAAGAATACATCCAACCAGATTCCATTTAGACAAGACTGAAAACCTCTAAAAGGCAATGCCACCATAGAAAGAAACTAGAATTCCCTGTTGAATCATTCATTTCAGTAAAGCTATTAACCAACTTCTACAGTTTAACTGTATCCCCATTTACAGTATTCCTAAAAAGTCCTTGTGGGAGAACTTGCAGAAGGTGTCCTGTGAAAACACTGTTAGCTGATCCAAGGTAAAGCAAGCAGCGGTGACTGAGCTGACATGAGGCCACGCCAACTCATTCCTTCAGAAGACTATGTAAGATCTCACACCGCATGAGACAGTCTAGCCAAGATAGACAACGCTCAACTCAGTAAGCTGGGCAGAATGAAGACAAAAGGATTCAAGACCTGGCAAGACAATGCTGAAAACAGTAAGACAAGCCAGGCAAAAATAATTTAGATGTTTAGGCATCTTATGCAAACCCTAACAAATTCATGGAACTCAAACTACATTTCACCCAGAAATATTACAACAGAGCAGGAAGGTGAGCATATCAGAGATCTATGAGAACGATGATGACTACTCTGTAAACAAGGTGTATCACAGGCACATTATACTAAGAAATGGTGCCAGGATCTATTTGCAGAGCCCCACAATCCAAGCCACAGTAGAAGCAGCATTTCAGAAGGAAGATCAGCAAGACACTTAACTTTTCACATCAAATATACAGTGTTATTTTTATCAGCTAGAAGAACAGATTTTACATGTTGGAGAACTACTTTGATTCTTCTGAATTTTGATATTATAATGCACACTGTCACAGCTGAAAGGAGGGGAAGCACTTTAAATGACAGCTCTTCCCTGGGAGGAAAGAAAAAGAATTACCAGGAAAGTATAGTCTACAAAAATTCCTTTGCCTATGGAACATACTATGTTGGCCTCAAATTGCCCAGCTGAACTCAGAGTCTGGTGATACATTTTCAGAAAGAGATACTGAAAAAGATTTTTTTGTTGGCTATTACACAGAAGGGGTATTCAACTCATTTTTATCCTGTCAGCGCTGCCATTTTTCACTGAGAATGTACATCAAAGGTATCTTTAGCAAGAAGTTCTTGTTTTTCATAAACATTTATTTATAACTGAAAACAAGGGAGGCTACAGCTCCTTTCCCACACATTTCCTCCTCAGCCTCCCTGTTAGCTCACAGTTAATGTCCTTCTCCCTAAAACAATGCTGAGAAAAGCAGTAGGCCAACTAGGGCAAAAAAGTGCCAGCCTCATGACAAACTGAACCAATCCTTGGAATTCATCTTTCTTTGCAGCCAGAAGTTAACTCGTATCTATCTGGAGTCATGAATCTCCCCTGTGACAATTTTCCCTCCTTTTGGCAAACCTGGACTAAACAGAGAAAAGCCCAGCTTGGAGAGAGATACAATTGGATGGTTTTGAAGATGTTGACTAACCAAGGGGATAAATCTGAAGAATAATGAGCTTAAATAGCAAGAGTATTTTATTACAAGAAATTGCACCATTGGAATCATTATCAAAGTATTCCTTACATTCTAATAACAAAAAACTATATGTTGATCATGTGTACAACCATAAACAATTCATGTATACTATTAAATATCTAAAGAGTTGTAAGTATAAAATGATCAATAACTGCTATAGTTAATAAAACATGGGAAAAATCATTGCAAGTCGGATCAGGTTGACAGTTCTACTACATTACCAAACTGCTTTATTTCCTGTTACTGTAAATAGTAAGCTTCAATCTTTCCTTTCTTCCCACTCCTGCAGTGCCTGAAACCATTACACCAGCTACATGGACAACTAGACTAACATCCAAAGCAAATGCAGGAAGCACCTTCATCCCTTTCTGTGCCTAAGGGAGAAAAATCCCGCAGCAAAAAGCCCTGTGTTTTTCAAACACCTCCTCTTAATATCATGTGTGATTTTATGACAAGTCATACCAGAACCTCTATTTATTACAGTTTATAAAACTTCAGAAATAATAAGCTTACAACAGGGAATAAAAAGTTCTTCCAGTTCTCTTACAATACAGATTAAGCTTATAATGCTTGACATCAAGTTAGAATAAAGTATGTACTACATTAAGTCCAGAGTTTTGGATTTTATTCTTCAGATAACATTTAAGTGACACTTCGGAACTGCTTTAGCAGTAAGTTCTTCATCAAACCTCGCCTAACCACTGCTACATTTCTAATTAGCCTGTCATGACAGATTACTAGAGAGTCTTTTGTTTCTTAAAGCACATTTCACCACTATTTTGCCTGCATCAAACTTACAGATAAACCTGCATTTCTCAGGAACAATTCTCTGACAGTAATTTTACGATTAAGGCTGTGAAACATGGCAGAAACAGACTTCCCATTAAACTAATAAGAATACTATTAATTCTAATGCCTTAAATGGAGGAATAGAGTTTCTTAATTATAATCTCTGCAGTCCAGTGCCTTGAAGTTTTGTTTCTTTTGTTAAATTCCAATATTATGTTCCTTACTTGGACATACTATCCAAGGTTCTCAGACTTGATTGTGAAAATCCACAACAACTTGTGTCGCCAGTGATTAGGATCCCTTCCTGTTGAAATACTCCCAAATATGGTAAAAAGAGCATTCAGAAAACAAAAAGTATTTGAGGTTCATCCACAGATTTGGACTCTTTGAGGATGACAGTGGCTTATCTCCTCAAATCTCCGGGCAGCTTAAAGCATTGTTTAATACTATTAGTTTAACAGTAGTCTTAAACAACATTCTTTTGCCAATCATACCTAAAGAGGTGCACCCCTCAAAATCTCTGCACAAAGTTGACCTAAACGGTAAGCTGCTAAGGATGACCAGGTTCCACAGCAGGAGCATGCTAACAGGACTAGCCAAATGCTCATGACTGGCCAAACTGAGAAATTTCTCCTCTGAACTTAGAGATATTTATGCTCCTCAAAACAATGGAAAACTATTTAGTTCCAGATGTGTTTGTTCTCTGCAACTCACCATCCTAAATGGTTCCAAATTAATTTCCAACTATTACACAGTACTGATTAGCTGTCCAGTAGACGAGAATGCATAGCTATCACAGCAACGCTATCAACTATACCAATGTCCAAATTCATATGAAATTAGGAATAGCTTTTGGTCAGCTTCCGGAATCTGATTTTCAAAAGAAAACTTTCTTGCTGGGCAAGAACAAAAGCAGAGCACTCCACTTTCACTCTGAGGAAAGAATTGAAAAATAACACTACAGCTTGACAACTTTTGGAAGTTTCCCCTAGAACATGAGAGCTTACTTTACAGCTGACGTTATCCTATGAAGCCTGCCAAGAAGTTCATCCAGATAATAGCACAATCCCAAGGGGTCTCGAGGAAAAAGGCCCAGACACATTTTCTGGGAGACTTCATCATTCTTGTCTCCCCAGCACAAATCCAGTTATGTGATGGATAAAGACAGCAGGGTCCTGAAAGTAGGCTGCCACCAACTGAAGAGCCTGCTGTTCCTTCAGTCTCCCTCAGGACACCATGAAGGGGGCCAACAGAAAGAGGCTGTGTTTACTGCTGAAAATTAGCCCACTGACCACTATCTGCTTTTCCAAGAACAATTTGGGATTAAGAAGTCATTTCCCTGTGCTCATACAGCATACAGAATAATGCTTTTGAAAAATATCTACTGGTGATCCTACTAGGCCAGCAACGTAGGTAATGTGTTGGCACCTTCTGCACCTAGAAAACGGCAAATAAATGACCGAAGTAACAATTGGGTACTACTACCCTGCATTATGAAACTTACACTGCTGACAGCACATCTATCAGATTTATCTCTAGAGAAGCCCATTCAAGCAGTCTGATCTTCACTGCTAGACAGCGGCCTTAGGAAGTAAAAAAGTGAACATCTGCCAGAACCTCAGCTATCACCTTTTAATCTCATTAGTTCAAATCATTCTCACAGATAATATTCCCAATGTTTCAATCCTCTAATGCTCCATGGAAAATTGGCAAGCAGTGCAATCTCTTCCTCATTTTCAACTGCCAAATTACACTGGAAGACAGTGAAACAATTAGGAGAAATTATTTACTACTTTTCAAAATAAGTGATTGTCAGCTTCGCCATCAAGAGAATTATAAATTGAAGGGCAGTCTTCAGTGGAAAACTGTTCTTAATGGTTCAAAATCAGAAGAAAAGCAAGCTATGCTTTATTAAGATACAACAGACTGAGAATTTCTGATAACATACATACAGAATTTGTGTCACAGTCCTTTGTTTATGCACTAACTCTTCCTCCCGAAAAGATACATACTTCTCAAACAGTTTTGAGGTTTTTTTGAAGAGTTGGAAGAACTAAATTGTAGCTCTAACTTCTAAAGCTGGCTAAACATTAAGAAAGAAACAACGTATTTGTAGTTGAAAGGTATAGCAAGTACAAGGCTTGTAAAGAAGTTTGTTCCAAGAAACATATACAGTCATATACTGCTGTAAGAAAATAATCTCAGGTGGGTGTAGGGGGTACTTATCCACGTATGAGAAAGTCCATTTATATTATCCTGTTCCCCAGACAAAACTTCTATCAAAGTAAAGCAGCTATCAGCAGCAGGTAGGAGAAAAACCATACTACGCAATCACAAACCAGACATACAAAATGATTTTTTAACTGCCTAGATGTTATTTTACTTTCAGTTTGGACACAGCAGCTTTAAGCACAATTTCTGTCAAGTAAAAGCCAAGCATTTTCTCTCCATCTAGTTTGGCCTTGAAACAAGCAAGGTGGGGATGAAACCTGATCACAGCACATCAAGTTTCACTTGAAAAGGAAAAAGAAAGCTCCCACAGGTGTTCACTTTAAAGCACTGAATACAAAACGCTTTGACAATTTTGTCATGCCTGTCTGTGAAGCAATTGTAGATGGTGCTTTTTACTTTTCATCCTTTCAGCAACACCCCAGCATGAGCATTTCTCACTACTTGTTTTGCTGTGCTGCAACGTTACTTCTGCTAAGCAGGCCAGCTTGTCTCCCACAAGCATCCCCGTGCTCGCCCCCCTCGCTCGCAGCCCCGCGAAGCCAGGCAGGGCCCGCAGCAGCCCCCACCGCCCCCGTGCTGTCACC
>NW_009630246.1:0-1134 GCF_000690535.1 Cariama cristata
CCTGCACCCAGCCCAGACCCCCACGCCCAGCCCAGATCTTTACCCCGAGCTCCGAGCATTTGCGCTCAGCCTCGGTTGTTTGCCCCAAACCTCAACCATTTGCCTGAAACCTCGACCATTTATCCCAAGTTTCGACTGTTTGCCCCAAAACACGATATTTTTTGCCCCAAAGCCTCAGGAGATTTGCCCAAGCCTTCACAGTTTGCATCAAATGTCAAGTATTTGCCCCAAAACTCAACCGTTTTTGCCCCAAACCTTGACCGTTTGCCCCAAACTTTGACTGCTTTTGCCCCAATCTCTGATTCTTTTCACACCAAATCTCAACCGTTTGCCCCAAGTGTCAAATATTTGCCTAAAATCTTGAGTTTTTGCCCTGAGTTTCAACCATTTTTACCCCGTCTCAATCTTTTTTTGCCCCAAACTTTGACCATTCGCCACAAATCTCAACAGTTTCCCTGACATCTCGACCATTTACCCCAAACGTCAACAGTTTTTGCCCAAAGCTTCAGCCATTATTGCCCCAAACCTCAACCATTTCCACTAAATCTCAATTATTTGCCCCAAATCTTTACCGCTTTTGGCCCAAACCTTAATTGTTTGCCTCCAACCTCGATTGTTTGCCCCAAATCTCAACTATTTGCCCCAAACAGTAACAGTTTTTGCCCCAAATCTCGACTGTTTCCTTCACGTCTTGAGTGTTTGCCACAAGTCTTGACCATTTCTGCCCTGAGGTTTGACTATTTTTGCCCCAAACCTCAACCATTTGCCCCAAACCTCCACTGGTTTTGCCCCAAACCTTGACCATTTGTCCCAAGTCTCGAACTTTTTTCCCTGGGATGGAGCAGGCGGGAGGCAGGGATGGGGTCTGGGTGCACGGGGCAGGAGCCGGGCGGGGGGTTCGGGGTCAGAGCTGGGGTTCGGGCTGAGAGCAAGGGTCTGGGTACGCTGCAGGGGTCTGTGCTTGGGGCTGGGGCTTCAGGAAGGTGCTGGGGTGTGGGGATGCAGGGCAGGGCTGCTCAGTCTCGGGGCAACGGGTTTTGGGAAGATGCTGGGATGGTGGAAGACAGAGCAGGGCTGTGTGAGCACAGGGCAAGGGTCTGGGCTCGGTGCGAAGGTGTCAGGAAGATGCTGGGA
>NW_009630247.1:0-10900 GCF_000690535.1 Cariama cristata
ATTTATATATATTTACTTCAGCAAGGTCTTATGTTTAAAAATTTCCAAGTGTAAGTATTCCAGAAGAGCTATCCCAGCAAACCTTCCTCGTGGGAGTACTGCTTTTGCTGTCACAAAAGAGTTCTGTTGGTTTACCTGATTTTGATAAGTGAAACAAAAATGACTATATATTGGCAAAAAGACTTGTAAGTGGATTCAGCTGCATCGCTATTATAGAAATTTCAACTTGTCTGCCAAAAAAAAAAAAAAGCAAGGGACGGGCGGGGAAGATGTTCCTTAACAATATTGCTATCCTGGCACAAAAAAAGACTTTCACAGACCTGCCTTAAAATTAATTTTCCCAGGTATTCACTGAACTCATGATTAGCCTCTCCCCACTAAACACTTTCAATGTAACTAGAGACTGGGCTTGAAATAAGCTACAAGCTAATGCATCCAGCAGTCCTCCTGAGCACTTGTATGTGAGAACAAGATCTGAACTCTGACTCTCAGCCCTCAAACCAAAATAAAATCCACAGGCTCTTTACAACTGTGAAAATTCAGCTCTGGAAATGCTGGTTCTGGTGTTTTTTGCTTTTATCTGCAACAGAGGAATCTGCTGGATTTGAGCATTAGATCAGAACATCTTGAGGCTTAAGGGTGGATCTCAATTACGCAGCTCAGGTCTATTACTAACCATAATGGGCTCTCTGCATTGTTTCTGGAGGGCATGCCTATACAGACAATAGCTATGTGCTGGCAAGCCAAGGTCTAAACATATCTAAACACTATATGGTCATTAAAAAAACCCACACTGGGGGACAGGGAGCTGGGCTGCTGTGCTGCATGTACTTGGCAGATACCTGTGCACTGTACAGAGCAATGTCATTGGAGGAGCAAAGCATGTTCCCCTGGGACATACTATTCCTCAGAGCTACTCCCCTGGTCTACTGTCTCCACTGTAATTGCCTCTTGGAGTGCTAGAAGTTATCGCTATGGCCCCAGGGAATGCTGCTTTTTCAGCAGCCTGTGGGAAAGAACAACCAGGGCAATGGGAAAGTGTCAGGAGCAAAGCACAGCAGTAGGCACCTCGCTCTTCATCTGGGAAAAACCCAAGCTACAAGTCAGCAGATTTACCACAATTTCAGGTGCTGGTTAACCCAACATTGCGGTCCTGGTACATGTATGCGTTGTGTGAAAGTAAAGCTGCACTTGCCCAAAAGCAGCCAGTGCCAGAAGGACATTGAAAAGAACGATTAGTATCTTGGTGAAGAGCTGATATCCACCTAAGCAGAGGCTGGGCTTTCAGGTTTGCCTGGAACTGGGATCCCAAGCAGAATATGGGCAGAGCTTAGCTCTGCCATTGAACTTTCTAAGAAGCTCAGGCAAGACAAGTTCTGGTGCAATTCACTGCCTCTAACTTTAGCTTGTTCAAAAGTTTAGGTCTTTGAACAGGGCCAAAGTTAGTGGAGAAACATGGAGTCTTCCAGATTAACACCTCGTTCTAGGTTCAGTGGTGGATGTTGGTAGAATGAATTGCTCTTTGGAGAAGTGCTCTCTAGTGAGTATGGAAACAACACGAATCCCACCATTTCCCCTCTCTGCTGTGTTTCTTTATCACTCTGGTACAAGGTAGATAATGGCACAATGAGGCTCTTAATATGGGACTGCAATTGGAGATACAGTCTGCCAGCTGGGTAAATCCACAAGTGGCTAATGCAGTGCATCCAAGTGGCTATGAGAGCATGAGGGAGCTCTCAGAAGGGTGTACCACACACACCTCTTGTTACTCATGGCAAATGGACAGCATTCTCCCTTCAGCAGACATTGCTTTGGGCAGCCAAGGGAACTGATGCATTTTAAATCCACATGCTCTTCCCCAGCAATAACTTGTTCCCATGTGCATGATCTGTGCTGTTGTCGGCTGCCAACTCGTACTTCACTTTTGCTAATTTGATTAAACACAGGACCGCTTTTTCTTAATTTGGGTGTAATCCCTCAGACAGAGCCTATCACAGCCTCTGGCTGATGTGCAACTCTTTTATCTAGGGCAGCCAAAAATGCTGCCCAAGAGTGTGATGGCTGCATGATAGTCTGCCTGGTACAAGCAGGTGGAGATGGGCAGCCCCTAGTCAGGAAGAAAGGACCCACCACCCTGTTCCCCTCAGTAGCACGGAGAGACCACCAAGGTGCCTTGCTGGTACAGGGGAGTGCCCGGGGCAGCCTGGAAGTTATAACTCAAGCCCATCTGGACAGATAACCTGAAGCAGCCTTTTGGCCATGTCACAGCAGGGCTGTAAATCCCCTCGGCCTGCAGAGCCCCAGGGTTAGAGAGGGTGCAGGAAGAAATGGTACAGCACCCTCCCCAGAGCTTCTCCTCGGCGACTGGCTCTGCCCTGCCAACAAGGACTGTGTGATTTGCATGCCTGGAGGAGACAACGTGGGTCCTTCCCTGCTTTGAGTCTGAGCCACTGCAGCTCTGCCCTAACTTTTGGAAAGATGGTGAGTTCCCTGCTGCTCTGCTCTGCAGTCAGACCACGGCTATGCTCAGCACACGGTTGTGCAGGGGTGCTAGGCTGGCAGCGTCCAGATACACTCCTGTGGTATGTCGTATGTCCCTGCCCATTCAAATCCTTTCTTTGCATCGCATGCTGAAGCTGATTAAAGTACGAGAACTTCCATGTCCTCTGGTCTTTACACAGTGTAAACAGCAATACAGACAACACTTGCTAGGACTTTGCTCTAATTTTCCCGGGTCCAACGAACTTCATCCAAGGTGAAACTTCAGGTTTACACAGGTCCTTTCTGAAACTGTAGGGGAACTACATCTTGTCCTTTCCATTGGAGTAAGCGGCCATCCCCAGCTTATTTAAAAAATGAAGCAAACATAAATGCATGCATGTGTGTGAAACTTTGCTGAAAAAAATCTCTGGGCTAGCACTTGTCCCTGTGGACACCAGAAACCCCAAGTAACACCAGTGATGGAGAGGGGGTTAGGCTGAGCTCTTCTAACAAAGGACAGAATGTATTTCTCAGTATTTGCTTTTAAAGAGATGCTATACCTCTCCACCATGCAGAGGAACCCTTCTCAAGATCTCAATTACCGCTAGTCGAGGCTGCTTTTTAGGCTCTCTTGTTTGGGTTCTGAACATGGAGACACAAAATTTTTAAAATTATATTTTTGTAAAAGCCAGCAACCTTGTCAACTATGCCTGTCATCTGAGTTGTCTCTCTCACTCGTTAGTTTTCTTCTTATAATTAATTTCCTTACTTTTTCCATGGGGTAATATTAGAGAGTGTTGATAAGCAGCTCTTTTCTTTTGCCCCAGAAGAGTGATCAGTGCAAACAGGTGGGTTTTAAAATCCTTGAAGAGAAGGATGTTCTGCAAACAGAAGTTGTTACTGAATTAAAATTGTGTTGCAGATAAGGAAGACTCATACACTTGAAGCAAAAATCTATAGCTGGTCAGCACTTTGCTTGCTCATGCCTATTTGAGTTGCTCTGGGCAGTAAACACTCTGGGAATACAACACATCCTTGGCTATAGCCCATGTGCACAGAACAACTTTGCTGCTGAATGTGCATTTCTTACTAAGGGTAACTGCTCATCTCAAGGCTGTAATGATACTGATGCACTCACACCATGAACTGCAACCCACTGTTCTGGCAGTTCTCTTGTTTTATTTCCCCACCGCAAAAGCTGGAATGAATTGTATTTGTTGGTGAAGCTTATTTTTGTTGGCTTTCCATCTCAGGCAGTGGAGGATTTTATGGAGCTATCTTGTCCATTTCAAAACCTTTTTTTTTAACCATCCTTTTTCCCAGCAGTTATATTGTCCTGAAATAGCCCTGTATATAAGCACCAATCATGCATATGTGCTTCATGTTTCCCAGGGCACAAAACTCCCTCTACACGGTTTAGGAGAACAGGTATGAGGCTGCACCTTCTAGCCATGGGGCTGGCTGGCTGGGGCTGGGGCAGGTGGCATCCTTGCTCTTTCCTAGACTTCTTGTGCATCTCAGCTAAGACAAGCAATTTCTCTACATCTAAACGCCAGGAATCACGAGTACTTCTGACCATCAGGGATTAGGCCGATACTCAGACTGTCCCCAATCCAGACTGGAGTGTTTTCTAGCCCCTTCCCCAGCTCTGTCACTTCTGCAGGACCCCAGAGCAATCCTACTTGAGGCCCTATCTCTGTGCCTCAGGGAGACAAGAGCATTTCCTTACTAATTCCAGACGGGTAGGATGCTTTGCCTAACAGCTGTGAAGCACTTGGCCATTATAAGCTATGGGACCCATACAGGAACTATACTCGATTACCAGCAAATCTGGGGGCTCCTGGCTCCCACGCTGCGGTGGCAGTGCCAGTTTGCAGCAATGCTGCCTTGTGCTGGCACTGCTTTTTGTGCGGACCTGATGTGAGAGCAGATCCCCAAATAAAAGACTCCAAGGAAAAAAAAATTGGAGATTGTCCTAGTTTCACCTGGGATAGAGTTAATTTTCTTCCTAGTAGTTTGTACAGAGCTGTGTTTTGGATTTAGTATGAGAATAATGTTGGTAACACACTGATGTTTTAGTTGTTGCTAAGTAGTGCTTACCCTAAGTCAAGGACTATTCCGTTTCCCATGCTCTGCCAGCAAGCAGATGTACAAGAAGGTGGGAGGGAGCACAGCCAGGACAGCTGACCCAAACCAGCCAAAGGGATATTCCATACCATAGAGCGTCATGGCCAGTATAGAAACTGGGGGAGTTGGCTGGGAGGAACAGATCACTGCTTGGGGATGGGCTGGGCATTGGTCAGCGGGTGGTGAGCAACCATATTGTGCATCACTTGTCTTTCTTAGGCTTTATTTGTCTCTCCCTTTTCATTACTATTACTATTAATAATAATGATTTTATTTTATTTCAATTATTAAACTGTTCTTATCTCAACCCATGGGTTTCACCATTTTTCCAATTCTCCTCCCCATGCCACCAGGGGAGGGAGGAGTGAGCAAGCAGCTGTGTGGTAGTTAGTTTCTGGCTGGGGTTAAACCACAACAGGGATGCTTCCTGCATGTTTGTTTCAGGTGGGATCAATTCTCCAACCTGTTTCACGGTGTTTGTCCACAGCACTTGGGCCAACACAGCTGCTGGGAGAGATGGGAAGTGCCAGGGCAGCAGAAGGAAGGGACAGGGGAGTATGGTGGTAAGGCAAAGCTTTTCCCCTGCTAGTGCTGACAGATGTTTTGGGACATCCAGGCACAGCCCCAGACTCCTGAATGATGAGATTACCCTCTCTGTTTCTTAGTGAGGCATCCTTGGAATGTACCTGGGGGATATGCCTTTTTTTTCATTTTGTTTTCCTCCTTAACCACGTGCTGCCTTTTAGACAATTACATAGAGGCACTACTAAAATGTCTGCTCTGTAGTGCTTGCCTTATCACAATATCTAGTTTTGTAGCTTTTTGCAAAGACCTTCATGGGGGCTGGATTATCCCAAAAGTGAACCTGCACAATGACTCACTCCATTTCAGAGCCCAATACTTTCAACCTTTCGTCTAGAATCCTGAGTCTGTATAGAAGAATTTCCCTGGTTCAGGGGGAAAACCAAAACCAAATCACTACCACTTCTAACCAACAACTAGCTCCTTCCCAAAGCTCAAGCACTCCCATGCCAGTTTGATAACTGCCAGCTGAAAAATGCATCTGGTGGAAGACCCAGTGAGAGCCTGGGCCTTGAGAACAGGGTCCTAATCCATTACCTATTACTGTGCGCAGCATTTGCCAAGAAAGCCCACACAGTGAGGTAAAGTTACACTATACTCTCTCCTTCCTTTGAATAAAAAGTGCCTGCTCTAATGAGAAGCAAGCCCCTGATTCAGCAAAGCACTTAAGTGTTTTGATGAACCAGGGCCAGACTGAACATCTTGTGCAGAACTCGGTTGTCTAGCGAACAATATCAAATATTTTATTGATGGATGCAGACTTAAATGAAAATTAAAGACATGGCTATTTAAGGCTGTAGGTGCCCAAACTCATATTGTTCATTTTTTATTGTATTAAAGTAATCATTTGTACGGGAACAGAAGTAGCCACCTCCAGAAAATCCATCCCTGTCATGCTGGGAAGAATATTCTCAGTCCTTCCCCAGCACCCTGTCAATTTGATGGCTTATACAGCTTGCTTAGAAACTCGTCGCATTCAGACTATTTCAGATCAACAAGTTTCAGCCATACCCTCTCTTTTCCTACCAGGAGCACCCAGCTTTAGTACCGCTATCGGCTGCTTAAGGTATGGGGAAGTGAGGCATGGATTCCTGCAGGTATGATCGACACAGTGGAGCACCACTAGACAGGTCTTAAGATCTTGTCGTCACCCTTACTTGGCTGTGGGGCAACAGGCAGGGTGCTGAGCTCCGTGCTGACCTCGATCTCTGAGGCTGCAGCCGGCAAGGGTCCCCGTCAGCCTCCTCTCCTCTCTCTAACACCTCCGGCTGTCCTGCTAAAAGGGGCTGTCGAACTCAGAGAACATTAGTCTTGGAAAACGAAGCATCGTAGCAGATGAAGATAAACCTTGGTCTATTAAAGCTGAGTCCCTCTCGTTCGTTGTGCAGCCTTTCACCTGAAATGGGGGATGCAGCATTGCGTTGTAACTGAAGGCTGCACCACAGTGCATGCAGTCAGGTGGAGAGAGCAGAGGCTGGACTTTGGCACATCCTGACCTCAGGGTGTTTCTCTTTGGAAACGTTTTATTTTTCTAAGGAAAAATTTTAATGGAAAGTTATCAATGCCTTTTATAAGTTTGTATCTGTAGCATAGTAAAATGCCAAACAGAGCTGTTTCTAATATGGCAACATATACTTTATTTTTTTCTCTTCATCCACTCTAGAGCAACAATCTTCAACTCCCTTTTACTTACCAGTAATACACCCACTTGCCCTCCCAGCTAGGTGAAAACCAGTCAAGTATGGATCAAAAAAAAGAAATCTGGCATTTTTTCACCAGCTTGTGTGTACTTAGATGCAATCACGTCCCAACCATGGAATACAGGCAGCTGCAAACAGGAGGAAAGGGGGGAAAAAAAAACAAAACAGATGCAGACATCTTTGGCTCAACGTTATGCTCTTTTAGATATATTCCCATACAGCCACTAGCGCTCAAATGATTTGCAGAGAAGGCGTAAGTTACATGGCACTCGGTTTATCTGCTCTGGAATGGCAAAGTGCACACAGAGATATACTCTATGGTTCCAGGGAGTCTAGGGATTTCAAAGCTGCTTTATCTCCCAGATAACTCACTGGCAAAGAAGGACGAATTAAAAACAGTGTCGGTAACTAAAAATGGAATGATATGGGCTTTAAAAAAGAAGTGTCACTTAAATGCGTGTTACAGATTTGTCCAGAGCTGGGAGTTTAACCCTTTGGGTTTTTTGATTTGTAGATTCATAAACATTTTCCCTGGCGAAGCACAAATCCTTGAGCAGTGTATTTCAATCTATTGGCGACGGCTTTGCTTTACGTGCTTTCACAGCATCCCCCCTTCCAAGCAGTCTTTGGGGATTTGTGAACCAGTAGTAAAAACCCATCTCCTAGCAGTCAGACAGGAACCACGCTGTCCTAAATCCCACACATTGATCTGATTCACTGCATGACTCTAGTAAGCCTCCACCTCCTCTCTGGTAAAAGACAAAATACCCACAGTTTTTAAGTTCTGGGGCTGAGGCACTTTGAGCTTACTATTGAGAAAGGCTGAGTAGTCGAAGTTCCCACCTACAGAAGTGCCAAGTGCCCAGGAATTTTGTACAAGCATAGCACTGAGGCACTTGAAATGACGGGAATGCTGCATATTTCTGCCCTTCGCCTCTGCAGCCCGCAACACCATCGCTCTGCAGGAAGGTAATGCCATTTATGTGCAACGGCAAAGGCTGGAGCCCTGATTTTGAAAGGGCCTTTGAGGAGCCTTTGTCATGTTTTGCAACAATATTTGAATGACTTGGAAGGCTGCAGAAAAATGCAAAATACTGTCAAAAATGCAAAATGTTTCTATCCCTCAGCCAGGGGGAGGAAAAAAGGGGAAGAAGCAGCTTAGCCAGGTCGGACTGGGTATAGTGGGTCTTGATCTTTCCTCACCCCATAGTTAGATATTGTTTTCCCTCCCTCATTTAATGGAGTCACTGCCTTATCTCTTAAAGTGATCTCATGAAAGCCAGGGGACAAGACAGCAGGGGAGTGTAAGACCTGTAATTACAGAGGGAAGGTCGATAGAAATACAGTTACATACAATCACCTTGTCTTCTCTGAGGCCCCTCTTAAGAGAATTACCATTCCAAAAGCATGAATCCCTTCTGACCGCCTTCCTGAATCACACTGACAGAGACCTCGTGGTGGAGCACATCTTGCCTTAGCTGCGCTGCTGCTGCTTTTGTTGCCTGCTTTAGTCTGCTGTAGGTAACCCCATCCTCTGGAGACTCTTGAGACAATGTACAAGCGGATGAGGGAAAATAACTTATCTGGGCCCAGCTCCATTCCTGTTTTGTTTTGTTTTGTTTTGTTTTTTTCTAAGTAAAGTGGGAGCTGCAGGAGCTTTTCTTCTCTGCTGGGAAGGGCGCTCTGCTGTCCATAGGCAAACTGCCTCAACGAGTACGTATTAATTGCCACTGAAGAAGCAGCTGTGGTTTTCAAGGTGAAGGCCAAAGTGTGGCTTTTGTTGCAACACATACAAAACGCTGGTGAACACGGGAGATGTCACAGAAAGAAAAAACAGGTGGGAGTAGACATTCTTTCCTTTTCTGGGTAGTATCCATTGCTGGGATCCTAGTTTTCCCAGCAAATGCAGCCCTAGGCTGTGGTAGTTGCAAAGAGATAAAGATTTGCTTCTCTGTGTCAAGCTACATGCAGTCTGTTACTGGAAGCAGAAATATCCCTGAGCAAAAGCTGTTGTATCTAGCAGCAAGAGCAAAGGGCTTTCAGACCCTTGGACTGATAATTAGAACCTGCTAAGGCTTTTCTGCATGCCTGCCTTCTTTCTCTGTGACTCTGTTTTCCCATCCCTAAAATGGCCATAATAAAACTCCCTGCTCTAAAACATTCCCAGCTTCTTGAAGTAAAAAAAACACTGCAGAAGGGCCGTGTGATGTCCAGAGCAGCAGGCATTCACACAAGGCCCTGCACTGTTCAACGAAGGCCCACCCTTCTCCTTTCATTGCATCCCATGCTACCTACCACTGGAATTCGACTGCTGTTCAGCAGCCCACAACCACGCCACAAACAGTGAGTGGTCCAAAGGGAAAAACAACATATTGCTGCAAATCCGTAAACTAAGGATTCATGATTACTCCCAGGATGAACTGAGAGGAACACACAAGCTAAAGAGCAGGAATTTTCAGGTATTAAAACCTGATTTGGATCTGACCTGCTGGCAGGAGTAAAGTTCCCTATATGTTATCTCTGCTTCTCTCAGTTGCCCTGCCAAGGTATCAAAAAGAGTTCATAATTGCTTGTAGATACTGAAAACAGACCTCTCCTGATTTTTCTTAAGCCAAACTCACTGATACCTGTTATGGGAGGAAAACACAAGTACCCTACGCTCCCTGGCTGGTTTGACATAATAAAATTTCCTCTGACCGGTATGGATTTGCTCTCTGTTTAAATCACTGTCAGTAAGAGAACTAAGATGCATTTTTCTCCTGAAAGAGACACTAGGTCTGAGTTTACAGCACCACAGTTGCACACTACAGCTTCCTGTTGTGAAGAAATGGCAACGCATCAACTGTTCCAAGGCAAGAGATGGATCAAACTGTTAGTGTGCCAGATCAACTATACTGATTAGGTGGCACTTCAAGGGGCAATATGGCTCAGAAGTTGTCTGGAGGTCTTCTTTTAGTGTCCTATTGATGATGTTTCACTGCCACGACGACAGAAACCCTAGTTTGGTACAGCGGATTGCTCTTAAGGAGTGAAATGCTGTTAAGGAGTAAAAATGCACTGAATAGGTGATTTCAGGCTCTGAAATTTCTGTGCAGTTCCTAATGCCTATCTCCTTCTCCCCACCCTCTGTCAAGAGCCAGGCCTTTCATGGGAAGTCTTAAAAGAAAACCTCAAAGATGAGTAATGAGAGCTAACTGAGAGCACTGCCTCGGGGTCAAGACGGTGCAGCTTGGGAGGGAGACGGCTGCCCAGGTGCCACATATTTTCTAGGTAAACTGAAAGGTTCAGTCTCCCAGTTTGTCAACACAGTGCCAGATCCAATAAAGACCATCAGAGGCACAAAATGGAGCTTATGCAGAAGACTAAGAAAATGTCTCTGAAATGCTGGCCTGCTGTCCAAAATTGCATCTGATCTCACTACTGGTTCTTACTTTAAAGTTCATTATGTTCGGTCCCAGAAGCACCTCAGTACTGAGCGGGTCGAGCTGTTTAGAAGTCCAGCTGGAATCACAAAGATGGAGCATCCTGCACGTCTACAAGCACCAGATCCATCACCAGCTCTAAAGGCAGGATTAGGCCACAGTGACAGGACCAAGCTCCACCACAAGCGTGGTGCCTCCACCACCTTTAAAAAGAACCGTGACGGTTGTAGTGGCATTCCTTCCCCTTACATACATGAGTCTGTGGACAAACAGGTTGATGAGCAAGCTCTTGTGTAGGATGCTTAAGGCCTGAATTCAGTTCTCTTCTCCTGCAGAGGGGAGTTTCAAGCCCTGCTTAGCAGGGAAGTGCCGTAACTATGTTCCTCCCCGACAAGAAAGTTTCCAGCCAATTTTGGGGGTCCTCGGCAGGTGAAGAGAATACTGAGACACTTTCTCATTTCCAAGCTAATCATAGAATACAGGGTCCTGGAGGTTCTACTAAGCCGCAAAGAACAAAAAAGAGGAAGAGCCGATTTTCTCTGCCGGAGAATCTAGACAGAAGTGAAAGGCAAAGCGATCAGGCACAGT
>NW_009630248.1:0-7468 GCF_000690535.1 Cariama cristata
AGTAAGAAATACAAGATTTTTTAACTTTTTATTCTTTTCACTTTTCTTCGGACCTTTTTGTTGAAGGGGATGTTCAAATTGTAACTGTTCAGGAGTTGAGATTTCTGACCAAGGAATGATCTGGCTTGGATGGCAAGAAGGCCCAGCTCCAGAAAGGGTTAAACTGGCCAGAAGCAGGGATGCAAGAGACAGAAGGTCTTTCTGTAAGGGAGTGAAGTTTCCCTTGGTGATGAGATAAGAGACAGCCTAGGCATTGTCTTATAGCCATCCTCAAATATGTGTGCTCAGAAGCCACCTTTGGGCAGCAGAGCTGGGCAGGGGAATGGAGGCAAGGCTGGGCTGAGATGCCTTATTCTTACAGTATTGGTGCTGGTGCAAGTGCATACTGGCTCATGATGCATCTTTTCAGTCTCCTTGTTGAATCACGGCAGAAACTTAATATTTCAGGCTTAGAGTCTGAATTAAGGAGTTTTATGGGTGGTTTTTGTTTTGTTTTTTGGGTTTTTTTTTGTTGTTTTTTTTTTTTTTTGTTTTTTTTTTTTTTTTTTTTTTTTGTTTTGTTTTTTTTTGTTTTTTTTTTGTATTTAAATACAAATGTGTGTTTAATTTGCCTCAAGGGGTACAATAAAAATTACCCAGTAATATATGTAGAGACTCTCATTACGGTGAAATTAACAATAAGGAAAAGAAGATAGAATGTTTGTAGCTTTAAAATCTCTCCCAAAATGGGTAAAAATCAATTCAAAATACTCTGATTTAACCTGACACAGTCTCCTTCCTCCCAGTTAACTTTTCTACCTCAGTTAATTAATGTTTCAAATATTTTGTCTCATTCTTCTCTTTCTAAAGAAACCAAACAGTCTCCTCAGAAAAACACAGAAATTAGAATTCCATTCACTGGTATAAATGACTCACTTGGAGAAGTGATTTTTCAAAGTAATATGAAACATGTAATCACCACAGCTCACTGTAAAGGCTCAGGATTGAAAGACACAAATGATTAGTTACATACTATATACTTGGGATTTCCTTGAGTATCAGATTTGCAGGGTGAAATACACTTAATGCAAATGCAGGTTAAGTTCATGAATATTTCAGTGTTTTTTCAAAATATATTAAATCCATTTAATGGTATTTTAGTATGGTATATAAATTCCTATAAAACTAGAGAAATGAGAACAAAGCAACATGAATAAACAGTGAAAAGCAATTATTTATGGAGTTTAATATGTGTATAGGATTTCAGGAACACAATTCAGGATCAAAACTCAAAGTTGTAGTTCCTGAGATATGTAGTATTAATTTCATCCAGTGTGGAAACCTCTATGAAAGAGTTCTAGTGTCTGTTCTTAGTATCACTCAGCTAATCTTTGTGGAGGTATTTTTTAGTAATTTTATTTTGTCTATATATAGCCCTCAGCACATGATTTCTTTAAGCAATCAATCCAGAGAGCGCAGATCATAGATTATTAAAAAAAAATTATTCAAAGTAACAAAGAAAATAATCTGGAAAAGTAAAATTAAGAAAAGTGAGTAAATTGGTTAGGTGCTTATTAATTTATAATGGTAAAGTTCTAACTTTAGCATATGTTTGTTTAATAGGATTTCTTTTAGACACATTTAGAAAGAAGAGTGGGTTTTATTCCAGATTTTTTAACAAAAAGATTTTTTTCATAACTAAACCAAATGTTCTCATTTCAGCTATAATACAAGTGGTTCTATCATTATTACAATACAAGAAGTTATACTTTACTCTGGCTTTGTGTTTTATGATTAGATTTCTCAGTATCCACAGTAGGTGTAAGCTCTGAGTGAAACTTATTCATTAGGATGAAAATCATAGAATCATAAAATCATTATGGTTGGAAGAGACCTCAAAGATCATCAAGTCCAACCGTATACCTGATGCCACCCTGTCCACTAAACCATGTCTTGAAGTACCACATCTAAACGTTTTTTGAACGCCTCCAGGGACGATGACTCCACCACCTCCCTGGTGAACCTGTTCCAATGCCTAACAACTTTAACAGTGAAGAAGTTCTTTCTAATGTCGAGCCTGAACCTCCCCTGGCGCAACTTGAGACCATTTCCTCTCGTCCTATCGCTAATTACCGGGGAGAAGAGACCGACCCCCACCTCACTACAACCTCCTTTCAGGTAGTTGTAGAGGGCGATCAGGTCTCCCCTCAGCCTCCTCTTCTCCAGACTGATATAATATATTCCTGATATAATTCTTTTATATGCCTTCTTCAGTGTCTAATACAGTGGTCTTCTTCAATAAGGCAGTACTTCATTTTCTGTCTTCTATCTTACCAACTATTTTAGCAAGAATTTAATACTCTACTCTTTCTGCCAAAAAACTGCTTAAGATTGGCCAACAGATTACAATATTTTATCAACAAGGGAAGTCATGAACACCTGCATGCAAAGGGACAGCATAGTGAAATAGGTATATTTCCTAAGAGAATAAACAATAACATTAATTTTAAGATTTGAAAATATTTCTCCATCTTCTACTCTTGACCTCTACTGGAAAGCATAATGAGGATTTAAATGAGTAAGAAAAAAAAAAAAAGAGCAAAAAATGAAGCTTTCTTTTCACTGCCTCTCATTTAAAAAAAAAAAAAAACAACAACAAACAAACACGACCTATCATTTTTCCCTTTAATAAGTAGAAGCAGTGGTCTTTTAATTTTGTTTTGTTTTGTTTTTTCCAGCTTTATTTGACGGAATCACTATTAAAGTGTTTAAATAAAATTCTAAATGAAAAAAAAATAAAAATCCTACATTAATCCTTATATCATAGCATTCCGGTGACATCTAGGAATCTACAAGATCTTTGCAAAAATATGTATGAACACACAGGCTTCTTTGCACTCAGAAGTTAAAGGCATAATGCACACATGTATTGCCTTTTAATTTCGTATATTCATTAGCTGATCTTAGGTAATGAGAGGAACAATAGATGCAGGAGTTAATAAATTATAACCGCGCAAATTCTTATGCCTTTCTGATTCAGCTACGCCTCCTGGGAAAGGTTTGTGCTATAGGAGTGTGGAACCAGCATCACACTCATTAGGACTGATTGCCTTGTGGACTGAGTAGGTGCCCTCTCATTTTAACTTGAGTCACTGTGTGACCAGTTTACAGCATGGAAAGTGGGAAAACCTACAGACCAAACTTTCTTGCTTGCTGGCAAGGAGGAAACAGCTGATGTTAAGACAAATTAGAATCCAGAAATTAGCCATTCCTATGCTCAAGGCTACCACTTGAGTCCTGTTGGGTATGTTAAAAATTAGTAGACATCACTTGTCCTAACACTCTCCAAATACTAGGAAAGTTATAAGATATTCTAGATTCCCCCTGAGGGTCCAGACACTGACAGGTTCAGCATAGTGCTCTATTTCCATTAGAGAACTAAACTTTGTGCTTGATTTGGACTGTCCTGCTTACTTTTCCATTTAACAGAGCTTCTATCTGATGCCCTTTTTAGCTGAGTGTACTGGTTTCGACTGGGATAGAGTTAATTTTCTTCCTAGTAGCTGGTATAGTGCTGTGTTTTGGACTTAGGATGAGAATAATGTTGATAACACACTGATGTTTTAGCTGTTGCTGAGCAGTGCTTTGCTTACACTAAGTCCAGGACTTTTCAGCTTCTCATACTGCTCTGCCAGCGAGGAGGCTGGGGGTGCACAAAAAGCTGGGAGGGGACATAGCCAAAACAGCTGACCCCAACTGACCAAAAGGATGTTCCATACTATATGACATCATGTTGAACAATAAAACTCGGGGGAGTTGACCGGGGGATGGCAGCCCACTGCTCGGGGACTGGATGGACATCAGTCAGTAGGTGGTGAGAAATTGTATAGTGCATCACTTGCTTTGTATATTCTTTTACCATTATTATTATTTTCCCTTCCTTTTCTGTCCTATTAAGCTGTCTTTATCTCAGTCCATGAGTTTTACCTTTTTTTCTGTGTTTAGCTGCCTGCGAGGTTAAACCACAAGACTGAGTAATGATTTAATGATTATTTTTAATGGGAATATAAAAATTGGTTCCTGTTACAATATTTGATATTTGTATAAAAAGATAATACAGACTTCATTCAAAATGGTCCACAAAGAAAGACGTTTAAAATGTCAGGAAGTTAAACATTTGAGTTTCATTCCTGATTTCATACTTCTGCAAAAGAGGAACTTGAATTTACCTGGCTTTACAGTACTTTAATTTCTGTTTCTCAGTTTCTTTCATTGCAGAATCAGTCTGCTTTTTTTCAAAATCAGGATCATTACCAGATCCATACTGAACAAACTCTTAATCAAATTTCTCTTACAGGAAAAAAAAAAAAAAGTGGAATATTTGCTTTCCTGGAGAACTGTTCAACAGTGATAGCACTTTACTTAATATGTATGGACAACTGTAATTTCTAATGCAGTATCGGGCAAATATTGATCTCTCACCATAAACAAAATTCAATGAAATTTTTATCGAACTGAACACATGTAAACCAAGATACTAGCACTGTAGAAAGTCTCTGACTTTATTAGACTCTTTTTAAGAAAAAAGAGATCCAATAGTCCATGATGACTGCAATAGGAGCCATTTGCAGATTCCATCAACAGAGAACTTTTCTGCTTTTGGTTGCTGCATATATGTGCTGTAACCACTAGAATCAACATCACTGATGCCTCACCATTCTGCCTTAATTTATCCTCTCCTCCATTCATGGCTTTGGAAATATGTGTGGACTCTACCACAACATCTCAGCGTCTTAGCACAATCTCAACCACGTTTATCCATCTCAACACCAACACACTCGTACTTTAGCTTCATATCATTTTTGTGAAGACACTTTTTTTTTTTCAGTTCAGGTACCTCAGTCCCTGAGTCAGAAAGTCATCCTGGCCTCATGGAGTATGCACATACTTCCCATTAGCTCCAGTGCTCGTATTTGAACTTGAATATAGCCCCCCAAGTCACATGGCTTACTTTTGTCTGAGTATCATCTGCATCATAACTGATTCAACAGGTGTTTGGCAAGGTGTTTCAGGCCTAGGGGATACTGCTGGAAATCTGTACCTCATTTTTCCAGGTAGCTGGAGTGTAACAAACCAAATCTGCAGCTAATACCAGAAAAGGCATAGGGAACTGGCCAGGAAATCCAACAGTATCCTTCACAAATGTAAACACAATCCTCTCACTTCACATTGAAATGAAAAACAAATACCAAGTTGAATTTACTACAACAAACAGAGCCAAAAAAAACCCAAAATAACATTCAAGCAACTGATTAGGAGACCTAAGAAGTGTAGAAATGTTACCTTACTTTTATTAGAGAGCGGTTGTTAACTACTATACCAACAAACCTGATCATCAAACAGACATATTAGTTTAGCATAGCTCATACCAATTCCCTGCATAAAATTGGTTAACTATTAAAAATTCATTCTTTTTTCAGTCACATTCTTTACTCACACTGCTATTTTCTAGCAAAGATGCACTTGACAGGGAAATGATTTTTCACACTCTTGTTTGACATGCTGGCAAAACCTTCAAGCATAGCTCAAGTCAGAAAAGCACTGGAGAATATTCCCTGAGCAAAGTATAACTAAGAAGAAAATTAATAACCCTTCTTTAGGTAAATTCAACTGAAGACAAGAACTAAATATTTTTCAGTGGAACAGCTAAGGAGTGATTCAATGCTTTTTTACTGTTCAAGGACGTTTAAAACAGCCAATTTATTTATTGTTTAGTAAAACCCAGTGCAAGTATCTCACTGCCTTTAAAGAAAATCTTCACATGTGCTGACACAAACTGAAATTCCCTCACAGTCTAAGCCTCTGGTTCCAGTTCAGACAAAGTGTCAATTGGCTTAAAAGGCAAATAAGAAATACTCTTACCCCTATGTTTGGTATAAGAGGGAGCAATATTTTACAAGGTCTGTTAACGCAGCTCCTAGTTCCTTGTGCAATATTTTTGACATATGTTATTTCAATGTGATTTTTCCATTGGCACTCTAACCCTTCAGCCAGCCATGAAAAACTGAAAAATGACTTTGTGCAATTGAAATGACAAATACAGATCTACAGGATCGGCCTTCAGCAAGAGTCAATGATCATAAATTCCATGTTAACACTGTCTCCTTGAAAAATTTATGGTGTAGTTTGGTTTACTTTTTAAATGAATGCTGAACACACATCGTCAGCAGAAGGATTCCACAACTCTGTGAACAATAACACTTTTTTTTTTTTTGTTCCTGAAGATTTGTCCCAGTAGGAAGGTTTGCAGCTGTACAGAAACTCGTTGGACAGCAATTTACTACTTTATTTAGGCTGTCAATTGTGTTTTTATTGTGTTTTAGTTATATATGATTTATTCTATACCATCTATAAACATTCTTCTAGAAGATGTCGTACTCCATGTTGTGCAAAGCAATGAGGAAGTTTTAAATTGCCCGTATCCTGGGATCTTTACACTATAAAGATAAAATAAGAAGCAGGAAGGGAATGCATATGAAAATAGGACAGGATTTTCTTTGGTAGAAAAAGGAAAACAAACAAACAAACAAACCCAGCAATACTCCTAGATTTCACTTCCCATCTCTCCCATAATCATATTCAAAATCTATCTGAATGAAATCACTTAGTCCCTTTATGCTTCAGTTCTTTATGTATGAAACAGGAATAATGGATTTTCCTCTGTCCCAATTTCATATTTACTGTAGGGAGGAAGGAAGCTCTAAGGATTTTACTTGTCTTTACTAACCCTCTACTTCTCTTCCTTTGCAGTGACACAGGGAACCCACTCATTCACTCCGTCTTCTCTAAAACATGAGACAAGGGGAAGCTGGGAATAATTTGCAAGATACTCAAAACCAGAGAGTAAGTGCTGTTCTCCATCAGCAGGTCTGCAATATTGAGGCATATTGTCATCACCATAACCAAGTGAAAGATGAGGCTCTGCCCCTCACTGACTGTGGGCTGGCTGTAGGCCTTGGTCTTTTCTGATCTCACCAGTTAACTCCTCATTTACCTTACAGGTTTTGCCCTGTAACTACTACCTTGACTGAACCTATTAGGGACTGCAAGTATAAAAGTATACATTTCTTTATATCTTCATTTTCACATACTCTTTGCCTTCATCATCACACCCATTATCTGGTTTCTTCCCTAGTCATTCATTGTCTTCTCTCGTAATCCAGGGGGCACCATTTTGTTCTGTTCTCCAGTCCTGACCTAGATTTTTACTTTTGTTTAATTGCATTCTGTTCACGTTTAAACTGTAATTATTCCATTAGCACTTATTAAAGCATGTTTTATCCATTTTATAGCTATGCTTTTATGGTTATATATATTTCATTTCTATTGCTCTTTAAAAATATATAACAATATATATACACATAAATATTTACATATTTTTATAAAATAGTGTTTCTATGTATGAATAAAACAATATATATTATATATT
>NW_009630249.1:0-297 GCF_000690535.1 Cariama cristata
CACAGCCTGTTTTGGGGGGACCCCCAAAACCATTGGGAGAGAAGATGGTGGAAACAGGGCACAAGGGCTGCTCTCTGAAGCCTCTGGGTTTGGGGGACACTCAGGTTTGGGGTAGTCCTGGTTTGGGGGGGATCCCCAGGTTTGGGGGATCCCCTCTGGTTTGAGGGATGCACAGGCCTGATCAGCACACCAGGTTTGGGGACACCCTGGTTTGGGGAATCCCTCAGATTTGGGGGAACCCCCAGGTTTGAGGGATGTCAAAGTTTAGGAGATCCTCAGGCTGGGGGGATCCCCAGT
>NW_009630249.1:365-660 GCF_000690535.1 Cariama cristata
TAGTTTTGAGGGATGCCTCAGATTTAGGGGGCCTTCCCCAGGTCTAGGAGACCCCCTCATTTGGGAGACCCCCCCTCAGCTTTGGGGGATCCCCACGTTTGAGGGACACTCAGCTTTGGGGGATGCCTATGTTGGGGGGATCCCCCCAAATTTTGGGGGAGCGGCTTGCCTTGACTCGCTGCTTCTTGTGCTGGGGCTGGGCAGGGGGGGGAAGGCTCTCAGCGTCCTCATCCTCATCGCTGTCCTCATCCTCGCCGCTGGGCGGGAAGGGGACCTGCTCCAGGGCCCCCCCACC
>NW_009630250.1:0-272 GCF_000690535.1 Cariama cristata
TCCCAAGGAAAAGTTTGAGATTTAAACTCCAGCCCCGCGTCCTTGCCCAAAACGGCAACGATTCCCTCCTGCCAAGTTCGTTTGCTGCTTCTCCTCCCCTCCCTCCCCTCTGACCAGGTACCAGCTCCTCGCAGCGGGACGGCACCTTTGCAGAGATTTTTTAAAAAATCAGCTCCATACAAGCACAAACGTGCTGGTTTCGAGAGCGTGGTTAGGACTTGCATCAATTTTTCTACTTTTTTCTTCACCCCCCCCCCCCAACTTTTTACCCA
>NW_009630250.1:291-3618 GCF_000690535.1 Cariama cristata
GAAATCCGGCAGAAGCTGAAATTTATGTTGTACATGTGCAAAAATTACTTGGGTTTTTTCCCCCCGAGGAGGGAGATAGTTCTTATACATTGCTTTTATTTCTGTTTCTCCCCACCTCGCGTCGAATGCCTTTAATCTTGCGTCTTTCTAACTCTGTTTCTCAGATTTTCTGTCTTTATTTCCCTATTTCTAAAGTTGCACCCGAAAACTGGATTGCAAGCACACCGCCATTCAAGCACATCACCATTCAGATACAGGTAGAAGAGCACAAAAACCCGAATCCTCCTAATTCTGGTTTATCTTTTCTGGAGGGGGAGGGGAGAAGAAAAAAAAATCTCCCCCCAAAAGATGTTTCTGATCAACCTTTAAGCCAACCCATCACTGCATGTTCGAATTAGTTTACTTTAAATTCTTTAGTCTTGTTTATTATCTTCAGGAAATTGCTTCCACCACCGCCTAGGTTCATTTTTGTGCCACAGCCGAGAAATATTCGCAGCAGAGGAAAACACACCGCAAACGCATCTCTCAAAAGTTTTTTTCTTCACACCCTCAAGTTGGTCGATAATTTTTCTTCTTAAAATTCGCATCCTTCATTTAGAAAAGGGGGGGTCCACGCAAAATGAAGGGGGTGCGGGTTATTTGTTAATTAACTGATTGCTTGAGATGGCAAGAAAAACCAAAAATGAACATTTTGTTCATTATTGAGGTGTCATTTGCCAGAGTTACCACTGTCAGATTCGGGGAGGGGGTGGGGGGAACGGGAAAGTTTGGCGGTTTAAAACACAGACTTTCTTATCACAACTTTAGCAATGGAAATCTCATCATTTTAAGCGTTTGGCAGAGGTTATTTTCTGCTTCCCAGTACGGCAGGGCGGTTATTTTTTATTTTGAGAGAGACTGTGAAACTCCGGTTACTCAGTGGAATCCGAATCCTTTTTCATCCCTTCCAAGGGGAAAAAATATTCATCTTTCCCGTTAATAATTTTTTTTCTTTCATAAAGAAAAATATATATCTAAGCTCAATTACCAAAAGCACGTTTTCGCTGCTTCCCTGTCCTCCCTTTACCTGAGCAAGCGCACTCGGCGCCAGAGAAGTTAGCTAAAAAAAAAAAAAAAAAAAAAATTAAAAACAAATCACAGGAACAAAAAACCATGCAGGATGTGAATTATGGGGGAATTTTTACTCTTTCTCAGGATTTGGCTTGCAGAGCACCTAGGAGTAAAATGAAGAAGGAGAAACTTCCCTATGATCCGAGGTCTCCAACCGCTCGCCTCGGAGCTAATTAGGAAAGAGCATCCCGGCCAGTTCCGATTTCCGAACCCAGCTCGTTCATTTCGGAAAGTTACCCGCATCGTTTCTTTTAGAAACCACAATAATTAGACCTGAGCTGAGTTAACTACTCTTCCTCCCGGTCAACAAATCAATAGCAATTAATCTGAAATAGCTGAGATGATAAAACACTTCCTATTGCACCTGACCTTTCCAAAAGAGTGATAAACAGAATATACTGAATATGTCTTTTAGTACAGTTCCCGTTGGTTTAATCCGTCTTTCACTGCTCCTCGGCTCTTAGGGCGCTTTTAGATTTTCTGTTTGCTTCCGATTTTCCGACTTATTTTTTAGACTTTAAACAAATTTTCTTAGAACGATTTAATGTTTTAAATAAAACAATGGTGGTGTGAGATATTTGTAGCAAAATACGTCTCTTTACATTAAGTTCGACTAAAAACGCAATCTATTTCAAGTAAGTATACACGATGAATGATACAGTATTAGGTATGAATATACATGTAGCCAATATTATATCACTTGTGCACACAAAAACTTTCGGAGGACATGAATTGATCTAAAATTGAAATTGTAGAGGAGAAGAAGGTGATGGGGTGGGAGGACTGTAAAGGGAAGAGATCAGAAACGTTTAGGTGTGGAGTATTAATTATAAAACACAGAACTCTTCACTTTTCTTTGCTTGGTAAGAAAGCCTCGTCTTCCCCCGCTCCCCCTCTTGCTCCCTCTCTCTCTCTTTTATTGGAAAGAGGATCCTAAATTCCTTTTGACTGATAGGAAGTTACAAGACAAGATGCTATTTTCTCTTTCTTTTCTGACAACTCTGTCATCCCAGGGATCATAGTCATGTCAGAGTGTCTGTCTGGGAGAAGAAGAAGAAGGGGGGGGAAAAAAAAAAAAAATCAGTGAAGCCTGTGGCCATCTTTGCATCAAAATTTTCCAGACCTCTATTTTTGATTGTGATCCCGCTGATCTGAGTTTGAAATGCGAACGCAGCAAAGCCCCTAAGCCTTCAATCGTGTGAAATTTTCAAAAGATCTCTAGAAGCAATCTCAGGCTGTCTGACCCCTGACAGGCGGAGATCTCTTTATACCTCTCTCTGCCAGCACTTCATTTGTTGGAATATCTTTCAGATTTGCACCTCCAGATGACAACCTGAGTGTTTATTATGTGTATGAATCTGAAATCTTCACTGCAGTACAAAGGAGACGTCTTAAACATCATATTTAATTTCAGATCATAATTACCTGCTCCTCTTTTGCTTCTAATTATCTATTCCTCCTTCCTCTCCGTGGCATGTTGATATTTTGTTGATTCTCCCTTTTAATCAGCCTTTCTTGCTTTCTTTCTTTTTTTTTAATCGTATTAGTTTAGTCCACGGAGGAATTAAACATGTCACGGTGGACACACATCATGCCTATGTGGAGAGATAAAATTTTAGCGACGAGTGTGTGCTCCCTATGGCTCTCTGTGTATATATATATGTATGTGCTCTGGAGAAATAATAACTATTCCTGCCATTATAATCCAGGTTGTTAGTATGCTTCATCTCCCATTAATCTTTATACATCAATTTAAATTGGCAGCAGTGTTTATGTTTTGTCCCGTGACGTAGCAGCAATGTCACTCGGTAGCAACCAAAGCAGCCGAAGCCCTTTCGCGTCCCTCCTTTCAAGAAAGCAGAAGGGGTGGAAAAGGGAAAAAATACAAATAATTAAAAAAAACAAAACAAAACAAAACAAAAAAAAACCCCACATCTCTAACCTTTTTCCTTTTCTTTAAGGGACCGTATATGTCTCCCTCCTGTCCTCCTGTTCACCTGTTTAAAAGAAACCCCCTCTTGCTCTCTCTCTTTGGAGGGAGATGGAGCTGGTTACGCCGATTCGGGTTATTTTATTTCATTTTATTTTGTTGGCGTTAATGTCTCAGGTGAAATACCCGTCCGTTTCATAGCAGGATAGGTGTCACCCTAAGTGCCCAGCCCATTTGCACAACCTTGCTAAGGTAGGGTCCCGGCTTGCTCTGCAGGTTAAAACACA